>NC_069503.1:554992159-555081023 GCF_027579735.1 Bombina bombina | reverse complement strand
ACTTCCTCCGCTCCAAAACAGGAAGGGACTGCTACTCGTTACAGACAGGGTTGGAAAGGCAACCAGTCCTGGAACAAGGGCAAGCAGGCCAGAAAACCTACTTCTGCCCCTAAGACAGCATGAAGAAAGGGCCCCCTATCCGGAAACGGATCTAGTGGGGGGCAGACTTTCTCTCTTCGCCCAGGCCTGGGCAAGAGATGTCCAGGAACCCTGGGCGTTGGAGATCATATCTCAGGGATACCTTTTGGACTTCAAAACTTCTCCTCCACAAGGGAGATTTCATCTGTCAAGGTTATCAACAAACCTAATAAAGAAAGAGGCATTTCTACGATGTGTACAAGACCTCTTGGTAATGGGAGTGATCCACCCGGTTCCGCGGACGGAACAAGGGCAAGGTTTTTACTCAAATCTGTTTGTGGTTCCCAAAAAAGAGGGAACCTTCAGGCCAATCTTGGACCTGAAGATCTTAAACAAATTCCTAAGAGTTCCATCGTCTAAAATGGAAACTATTCGAACCATCCTACCCATGATCCAGGAGAGTCAGTATATGACCACAGTGGACTTAAAGGATGCCTACCTTCACATACCGATTCACAAAGATCATTATCGGTACCTAAGGTTTGCCTTTCTAGACAGTCATTACCAGTTTGTAGCTCTTCCCTTCGGGTTGGCTACGGCCCCGAGAATTTTTACAAAGGTTCTGGGTCCCCTTTACTAAATCTGGACCAGGAGGCCAGAGATTCTCTTCTCTGGTGGTTGTCGCGGGTTCATCTGTCCAAAGGAATGACTTTTCGCAGACCAGATTGGACGATTGTAACAACAGATGCCAGCCTACTAGGCTGGGGTGCAGTCTGGAACTCCCTGAAGGCTCAGGGATCGTGGACTCAGGAGGAGAAACTCCTCCCAATAAACATTCTGGAATTAAGAGCAATATTCAAAGCTCTTCTAGCTTGGCCTCAGTTAGCAACACTGAGGTTCATCAGATTTTAGTCGGACAACATCACGACTGTGGCTTACATCAATCATCAAGGGGGAACCAGGAGTTCCCTAGCGATGTTGGAAGTCTCGAAGATAATTCGCTGGGCAGAGTCTCACTCTTGTCACCTGTCAGCGATCTACATCCCAGGCGTGGAGAACTGGGAGGCGGACTTTCTAAGTCGCCAGACCTTTCATCCGGGGGAGTGGGAACTTCACCCGGAGGTGTTTGCTCAACTGATTCTTCGTTGGGGCAAACCGGAGCTGGATCTCATGGCATCTCGCCAGAACGCCAAGCTTCCTTGTTACGGATCCAGGTCCAGGGACCCGGGAGCGGTGCTGGTAGATGCACTAGCAGCTCCTTGGGTTTTCAACATGGCTTATGTGTTTCCACCATTTCCGTTGCTACCTCGACTGATTGCCAGGATCAAACAGGAGAGAGCATCGGTGATTCTGATAGCGCCTGCGTGGCCACGCAGGACCTGGTATGCAGACCTAGTGGACATGTCGTCCTGTCCACCATGGTCTCTGCCTCTGAGGCAGGACCTTCTAATTCAGGGTCCTTTCAACCATCCAAGCCTAATTTCTCTGAGGCTGACTGCATGGAGATTGAACGCTTGATTCTATCAAAGCGTGGTTTTTCAGAGTCGGTTATTGATACATTAATACAGGCTCGGAAGCCTGTTACCAGAAAAATTTACCATAAGATATGGCGTAAATATTTATATTGGTGTGAATCCAAGAGTTACTCATGGAGTAAGGTTAGGATTCCTAGGATATTGGCTTTTCTACAAGAAGGTTTAGAAAAGGGTTTATCCGCTAGTTTGTTAAAGGGACAGATTTCTGCTCTGTCTATTCTTTTACACAAACTTCTGGCAGAGATTCCAGACGTCCAGGCTTTTTGTCAGGCTTTGGCTAGGATTAAGCCTGTGTTTAAAACTGTTGCTCCTCCGTGGAGCTTAAACTTGGTTCTTAAAGTTCTTCAGGGTGTTCCGTTTGAACCCCTTCATTCCATTGATATTAAGCTTTTATCTTGGAAAGTTCTGTTTTTGATGGCTATTTCCTCGGCTCGGAGAGTCTCTGAGTTATCTGCCTTACATTGCGATTCTCCTTATCTGATTTTTCATTCAGACAAGGTAGTTCTGCGTACTAAACCTGGGTTTTTACCTAATGTTGTTTCTAACAGGAATATCAATCAAGAGATTGTTGTTCCATCATTATGTCCTAATCCTTCTTCAAAGAAGGAACGTCTTTTGCATAATCTGGACGTAGTCCGTGCTCTGAAGTTCTACTTACAGGCAACTAAAGATTTTCGGCAAACTTCTTCTCTTACCTGACGGAGTCCAGGTTATCAAAAATCCTAAATGCTTGCCGGGTCCTTCATTCCATTCCAAGCCCATCAGTAGCTCAGTGCATGGAAGTAATCGGCTTAATGGTCGCGGAAATGGACATAGTGCCATTTGCGCGCCTGCATCTCAGACCGCTGCAACTATGCATGCTAAGTCAGTGGAATGGGGATTACTCAGATCTGTCCCCTTTACTAAATCTGGACCAGGAGGCCAGAGATTCTCTTCTCTGGTGGTTGTCGCGGGTTCATCTGTCCAAAGGAATGACTTTTCGCAGACCAGATTGGACGATTGTAACAACAGATGCCAGCCTACTAGGCTGGGGTGCAGTCTGGAACTCCCTGAAGGCTCAGGGATCGTGGACTCAGGAGGAGAAACTCCTCCCAATAAACATTCTGGAATTAAGAGCAATATTCAAAGCTCTTCTAGCTTGGCCTCAGTTAGCAACACTGAGGTTCATCAGATTTTAGTCGGACAACATCACGACTGTGGCTTACATCAATCATCAAGGGGGAACCAGGAGTTCCCTAGCGATGTTGGAAGTCTCGAAGATAATTCGCTGGGCAGAGTCTCACTCTTGTCACCTGTCAGCGATCTACATCCCAGGCGTGGAGAACTGGGAGGCGGACTTTCTAAGTCGCCAGACCTTTCATCCGGGGGAGTGGGAACTTCACCCGGAGGTGTTTGCTCAACTGATTCTTCGTTGGGGCAAACCGGAGCTGGATCTCATGGCATCTCGCCAGAACGCCAAGCTTCCTTGTTACGGATCCAGGTCCAGGGACCCGGGAGCGGTGCTGGTAGATGCACTAGCAGCTCCTTGGGTTTTCAACATGGCTTATGTGTTTCCACCATTTCCGTTGCTACCTCGACTGATTGCCAGGATCAAACAGGAGAGAGCATCAGTGATTCTGATAGCGCCTGCGTGGCCACGCAGGACCTGGTATGCAGACCTAGTGGACATGTCGTCCTGTCCACCATGGTCTCTGCCTCTGAGGCAGGACCTTCTAATTCAGGGTCCTTTCAACCATCCAAGCCTAATTTCTCTGAGGCTGACTGCATGGAGATTGAACGCTTGATTCTATCAAAGCGTGGTTTTTCAGAGTCGGTTATTGATACATTAATACAGGCTCGGAAGCCTGTTACCAGAAAAATTTACCATAAGATATGGCGTAAATATTTATATTGGTGTGAATCCAAGAGTTACTCATGGAGTAAGGTTAGGATTCCTAGGATATTGGCTTTTCTACAAGAAGGTTTAGAAAAGGGTTTATCTGCTAGTTCGTTAAAGGGACAGATTTCTGCTCTGTCTATTCTTTTACACAAACGTCTGGCAGAGATTCCAGACGTCCAGGCTTTTTGTGAGGCTTTGGCTAGGATTAAGCCTGTGTTTAAAACTGTTGCTCCTCCGTGGAGCTTAAACTTGGTTCTTAAAGTTCTTCAGGGTGTTCCGTTTGAACCCCTTCATTCCATTGATATTAAGCTTTTATCTTGGAAAGTTCTGTTTTTGATGGCTATTTCCTCGGCTCGGAGAGTCTCTGAGTTATCTGCCTTACATTGCGATTCTCCTTATCTGATTTTTCATTCAGACAAGGTAGTTCTGCGTACTAAACCTGGGTTTTTACCTAATGTTGTTTCTAACAGGAATATCAATCAAGAGATTGTTGTTCCATCATTATGTCCTAATCCTTATTCAAAGAAGGAACGTCTTTTGCATAATCTGGACGTAGTCCGTGCTCTGAAGTTCTACTTACAGGCAACTAAAGATTTTCGGCAAACTTCTTCTCTGTTTGTCGTTTATTCTGGTCAGAGGAGAGGTCAAAAGGCTTCGGCCACCTCTCTCTCTTTTTGGCTTCGTAGCATAATACGTTTAGCCTATGAGACTGCTGGACAGCAGCCTCCTGAAAGAATTACAGCTCATTCCACTAGAGCTGTGGCTTCCACCTGGGCCTTTAAGAATGAGGCCTCTGTTGAACAGATTTGCAAGGCTGCAACTTGGTCTTCACTTCATACCTTTTCAAAATTTTACAAATTTGACACTTTTGCTTCTTCGGAGGCTGTTTTTGGGAGAAAGGTTCTACAGGCAGTGGTTCCTTCTGTTTAATGTTCCTGCCTTGTCCCTCCCATCATCCGTGTACTTTAGCTTTGGTATTGGTATCCCATAAGTAATGGATGACCCGTGGACTGAACACACTTAACAAGAGAAAACATAATTTATGCTTACCTGATAAATTTATTTCTCTTGTAGTGTGTTCAGTCCACGGTCCGCCCTGTCTTTTTTTGAGGCAGTTCTAAATTTCAATTAAAACTCCAGTCACCACTGCACCCTATAGTTTTTCCTTTCTCGTCTTGTTTCGGTCAAATGACTGGATATGACATGTGAGGGGAGGAGCTATATAGCAGCTCTGCTTGGGTGATCCTCTTGCAACTTCCTGTTGGGAAGGAGAATATATCCCATAAGTAATGGATGACCCGTGGACTAAACACACTACAAGAGAAATAAATTTATCAGGTAAGCATAAATTATGTTTTTCCATGCTGATAAGGTGGTTTTGCGTACCAAACCTGGGTTCCTCCCTAAGGTTGTTACTAACAGGAATATCAATCAGGAAATTGTTGTTCCTTCTCTGTGTCCTAATCCTTCTTCTAAGAAGGAACGTCTGTTGCACAACTTGGACGTAGTTCGTGCTTTGAAGTTTTATTTGCAGGAAACCAAAGATTTTTGTCAAACATCTTCTTTGTTTGTTGTCTATTCTGGAAAGTGTAGAGGTCAAAAGGCTACGGCTACCTCTCTTTCCTATTGGCTGAAAAGCATCATCCGTTTGGCTTATGAGACTGCTGGACAGCAGCCTCCTGAAAGAATTACAGCTCACTCCACTAGAGCGGTGGCTTCCACATGGGCTTTTAAAAATGAGGCTTCTGTTGAACAAATTTGTAAGGCTGCAACTTGGTCTTCGCTTCATACCTTTTCCAAATTTTCCAAATTTGATACTTTTGCTTCTTCTGAGGCTATTTTTGGGAGAAAGGTTTTGCAAGCAGTGGTGCCTTCCCTTTAGGTTCCTGTCTTGTCCCTCCCTTCATCCGTGACCTAAAGCTTTGGTATTGGTGTCCCACAAGTAAGGATGAAACCATGGACTCGGTACATCTTGCAAAAGAAAACAAAATTTATGCTTACCTGATAAATTTCTTTCTTTTGCGATGTACCGAGTCCACGACCCGCCCTGTCTATTCAAGACAGATAGTATTTTTTATTGAAAACTTCAGTCACCTCTGCACATTATAGTTTCTCCTTTTTCTTCCTTGGCCTTCGGTCGAATGACTGGGGGGTGGAGTTAAGGGGGGAGCTATATAGACAGCTCTGCTGTGGGTGCTCTCTTTGCCACTTCCTGTTAGGAAGGATAATATCCCACAAGTAAGGATGAAACCATGGACTCAGTACATCGCAAAAGAAAGAAATTTATCAGGTAAGCATAAATTTTGTTTTATAATATTGTTACAAACATTGTTTACAATATGGTGTTCAAGGCTTGTGCACATCCTTGAGGAAACCTTTGTATGGAAAGGAGCTCATTTTTAACAAAGGATGCCAAGTAATATTTCATAACAGAATTGGAAAGGTTTTCAATATCTGATATGTGAATCATTAAAATGTCATGCTTCTTTAAGGACAAAGGCAGTGGTGCAAGTTCTAAAAGTAAACAAAATCTAGAATGACAGCGGTTCTCAGACAGAATGCAGACAGACAGAATGCCGAAGCACATTTGTCCATCAGACATATGTCCGAGAGACTATGTTCCAAGTTAGGCCGAGGGCAGATGCGCTCCAGAGTGCTCTGTTCTAATCAGAGCCTCGGGTGCTGCAACCACCTTCGGGAACCTAACCATGGGTCCTATCCCGCACCCCTTGTTGTTCTGTGTGGGTAAAACTGTATCTATCCTTATCTATCCATCTAATCTCTCTAGTGGCCAGACTGTTAACAGATGGCCATTTGTCTATCGGAATATTATCCATCACACAAATGTAAGTCGGACAAATGTCTGTCAGATAACAGTCCGGCCACGAATTTCAGCTATATGTTTGTTAAATTATAATCTACCTATTTCACATTAAGTGCACCCACACTTATATATATATATTTTAGAGTACAAATAGGGCTTTCTTTTTACATGAAATGGCAAGTTCTGAACTTAACAAAATCTAGAATTTAAACCATAATTTACCTCTTTCACGTTAAGTGCAGACACATATTAAATAATATTTTTTTAGAGGACAAATAGGGCTTTCTTTTAACATCAAATGTTTATATATGAACTATAATTTAATATGAATAAAATACGTGTGAGACATTGTTATATTAATTTACTTTTTAACCTTTAAAATTCTAAGCGCCTGCAGGTCAACTTTATCACAGGGCATTTTAGTAGCTTTATACAGCAAGACAGCGCTAGTTCATATGTGTCTTATAACACTGTGCCTCACTCTTGTGGAGTTGCGAATGAGTCAGCACTGTTTGGCTAAAATGCAAGTCTGTAAATAGCACTGAGATAAGGGGGCAGTCTTCAGAGGCTTACATACAAAGTAATCACAGAGGTAAAAATATAACCGTCTTGGTTATGCAAAAACTGGGGAAAGGGTAATAAAGGGATTATCTGTCTTTTTAAACAATAAAAATTCTGAAGTAGACTGTCCCTTTAAGTGGGTTCTTAACTTCTTTTTATGCCTCTTAGTACTTTAGCCCACCAACCATCACTATGTACCGTTTTGTAAAATGGAAGTGAACCTAACTTTAATTTTTATTTTTTTTCAGGTCAGTTTTTCTCAGTATTCAAATGTTGTGATTTTCGGTGTGCCACAGATGGTAAGTATTTTATGTATTCCAAAAATCTGAACAGTATGGGGGATATTTATCAAGCTGTCAACCGCAAAAAAGCCGGAATTCCGCAGCGTAATTGTTGCGAGCTTGATCCGACCTAGTTATCAAACCCTACAGACCAGCAAATTTTGAAATTTGTGACGTGACATACAATCCGCCTGTCTCAATCCGACGCAGATCGATGCTTACGTCATTACAGATGTTCTGAATACACATGCGGCTCTATTTGACACCTTTTCCCAGTTATCAAACTTTTAACAGGTACGCTCGCGTCTTTTCCGACCCAGCGTACCTGGTTTTCAATCCGCCACCATGGAGGCCGCGGATGCCATAGAAATCAATGGGAGTCTGAAAGCACCGAAAGCTTATGTTCGATGCTGCCAGATATCCCATTGATTTATATGGTTTAAAACAAGTTACGTTTACACCTAACACCCTAACATAAACCCCGAGTCTAAACACTCCTAATCTGCCGCCCCCAACATCGTCGCCACCTAAATAAAATGTATTAACCCCTATTCTGCCGCTCCCTGACACCACCGCCATTAAATAAACTTATTAACCCCTAAACCCCTGGTCTCCCACATCACTACCACTAATTAAACCTATTAACCCCTAAACCGTCAGCCCCCCACATCTCCATAAACTAAATTAAGTTATTAACCCCTAAACCCGCTAACTATAAAATACAAATACAACATCCCTATCTTCAAATAAATGTAAACTTACCTGTACAATTAAAATAAACTATTTTAAACTATTAATTACCTACCCTAACTATTATCCTACAATTAAATTAAACTACCAATTAAATTAACTAAATCACATATTAAAAAACCCTAACCCTACTCAAATTATTTAAATATACGTATTAAAAGTACTAAATTACCAAAAAAAACTAAGTTACAAAAACAAACAAACACTAAATTATAAAAAATAAAAAAAACACATTATCAAAAATAAAAAAGAATTACACCTAATCTAATTGCCCTATCAAAATAAAGAAGCCCCCCTAAAATAAAAAACCCTAGCCTACAATAAACTACCAATGGCCCTTAGTAAAAAAACTAAAATAACCTAAGATCCCCATTGCCCTGAAAAGGGCATTTGTGTGGGCCTTTATCTCTTTTACATGCCCAGACCCTAATCTAAAAATAAAACCCACCCAAAAAACCCTTTAAAAAAAAAACTAACACTAACCCCGACGATCCACTTACAGTTCTTGAAGTCCCGCTTGAAGGATCCATCCAGCCGGAGAAGTCATCGTCCAGGTGGCAAGAAGTCTTCTTCCGGGTGACCTCTTCCATCTTCATCCACCCGGAGAAGTCCTCATCCAGGCGGCAAGAAGTCTTCATCCAGACGGCATCTTCTATCTTCATCCATCCGGCGCTGAGCGGGTCCATCCTGAAGACATCCGGCATGGAGCATCCTCTTCATACGGTCGTTGCCGTAAACTGGAACTTCCATGCAAGTGACGTCATCCAAGATGGCGTCCCTTGCATTCCTATTGGCTGAAAGATTTCAATCAGCTAATAGGATTAGAGCTGCTAAAATCCTATTGGCTGTTCCAATCAGCCAATAGGATTAGAGCTCAATCCTATTGGCTGATTGTAACAGCCAATAGGATTTTAGCAGCTCTAATCCTATTGGCTGATTGAAATCTTTCAGCCAATAGGAATGCAAAGGACGCCATCTTGGATGACGTCACTTGCATTGAAGTTCCAGTTTAAGGCGACGACCGTATGAAGAGGATGCTCCGCGGCGGATGTCTTAAGGATGGACCCGCTGCGCACCGGATGGATGAAGATAGAAGATGCAGTCTGGATGAAGACTTCTTGCCTCCTTGATGAGGACTTCTGCGGCTGGATGGATCCTTTAAGCGGGACTTCAAGAACTGTAAGTGGATCGTCGGGGGTTAGTGTTCATTTTTTTGGGTTTTTTTTGGGTGGGTTTTATTTTTAGATTAGGGTCTGGGCATGTAAAAGTGCTAAATGCCCTTTTAAGCACAATGCCCATACAAATGCCCTTTTCAGGGCAATGGGGAGCTTAAATTATTTTAAATAGGTTTTTTATTTGGGGGGGTTGGGTGGGGGGTGGGTTTAACTGTTGGGGGGTGTTTGCATTTTTTTTCATGTAAAAGAGCTGTTATCTTTGGGGCAATGCCCCACAAAAGGCCCTTTTAAGGGCCATTGGTAGTTTATTGTAGGCTAGGTTTTTTTTATTTTGATAGGGATATTAGATTAGGTGTAATTCTTTTTTATTTTTTATGTGTTTTTTTTATTTTTTCGTAATTTAGTGTTTGTTTGTTTTTGTAACTTAGTTGTTTTTTTGTGTTAATTTAGTACTTTTAATAATGTTTTATAGTATATTTAAATAATTTAAGTAGGGTTAGGTTTTTTAATATGTAATTTAGTTAAAGGGACACTGAACCCAAATTGTTTCTTTAATGATTTAGATAGAGCCTGCAATTTTAAGCAACTTTCTTATTTACTCCTATTATCAATCTTTCTTCATTCTCTTGCTATCTTTATTTGAAAAAGAAGGAATCTAAGCTAAGGAGCCAGCAAATTTTTGGTTCAGACCATGGACAGCACTTGTTTATTGGTGTTGCCCAATCAGCAAGGGAAACCCAGTTTGTTCACCAAAAATGGGCCGGCATCTAAACTTACATTCTTGCTTTTCAAATAAACATACCAAGAGATAAAGAAAATTTGATAATAGGAGTAAATTAGAAAGTTGCCTAAAATTGCATGTTCTGTCTGAATCACAAAAGAAAAAATTTGGGTTCAGTGTCCCTTTAATTTAATTGGTAGTTTAATTTAATTGTAGGATAATAGTTAGGGTAGGTTAATTAATAGTTTAAAATAGTTTCTTTTAATTCTACAGGTAAGTTTAAATTTATTTGAAGATAGGGATGTTGTAATTTTAATTTAAAGTTAGTGGGTTGTTAGGTTTACTGGTTAATAGCTTAATTTAGTTTTTGGCGATGTGGGGGGCAGACGGTTTAGGGGTTTATAGGTTTATTTAGTGGCGGTGATGTGGGAGGCCAGAGGTTTAGGGGTTAATACATTTATTTAGTTGCGGCGGTGTCGAGGAGCGGCGGAATAGGGGTTAATAACTTTATTTAGGTTGCGGCGGTGTTGGGGAGCGGCAGATAGGGGTTAAACATTTTAGTATATTGGCAGAGTTTAGTGACAGTTTATAAATAAAGTTGGGAGAAAGCAGAATAGACGCGAGATCGATGACTGCTAGTTAACAACAGTCCGATGCTCATCGCCACATACTTGATGCACGTCTTTTTCCCGGCTTTTTCCATAAATAAGGAGAGCGTATTGAGATACGCGGCCGCGATGTTAGGCAAGCGTATTGGTGCCGGCGAATGCAGCATAGTTGACAACTTGATAAATATCCCCCTTAGTGTAAAAAAATGTAACTTTAGTAAAAATTTCTCACAATTTGTATGTCTGTTATGATAAAAATATGTAAGCTAAACCTGAAATCAATGACAGTCTTTGTAGTAGTTTACCAAATAATAGGACTGGTTTTATGCACATACCCTTAGCACCCCTTCCAATTAAAGTACATGGCATTTTATTTTTTCCTTGAGCATGAAAAAAAGAAACAAAACTGTCCTGTATGCATTCAGCAATGTTAGTCAATGCATTCCATACAGTAATGAATGAGCTGATTCACAAATTCTTAAAATATACCATTTAAAATTTTGTTTCACAAAAATAATTGTTACAGATTTCAAACTAACCAAATTTGTAACATAAATGTAATGGATTTTTATAACATTTTAAAGGGGACAGTAAAATCACAATTAAAGGGATACTAAACCCATTTTTTTATTTCATGAGATGGGTTTTGAGGATAGGAATATGAAGGAAGCATCCTTCAAGACTATGTGGACATATATAGTGCTTCCTGAACTAGAGTTAGAATAGTTTGAAATGTTTCCATTTGAAGGAAGGAACCATGAGAAAACATGATTCAATTTTTAAAATCAAGAATAGGTCTAAAAGTTCCCCCTTGGGAACAATAAAACAGGTTGGAATAAAAAAAACTCTGGCCTGAAAAAAGGAGTGGAACTATCACACTCAAGAGCTCTAAATCCTTAACACACTGGACACATTGGAGCCTTTACAGGGTCTTTGGAACAGGGGAAAAACCTCCCTTTGGGAGGCCTTAAAGGGATACTAAACCCAATTTCTTTTACAAGATATGACAAGTCCACAGATTTCATCCTTACTTATGGGATATCGCCTCCTGGTCAGCAGGAGGAGGCAAAGAGCGCCACAGCAGAGCTGTATTTCTCCAACATAGGTGTGTCCGGTCCACGGCGTCATCCTTACTTGTGGGGATATTCTCCTCCCCAACAGGAAATGGCAAAGAGCCCAGCAAAGCTGGTCACATGATCCCTCCTAGGCTCCGCCTTCCCCAGTCATTCTCTTTGCCGTTGCACAGGCAACATCTCCACGGAGATGGCTCAGAGTTTTTTGGTGTTTAAATGTAGTTTTTATTCTTCTATCAAGAGTTTGTTATTTTAAAATAGTGCTGGTATGTACTATTTACTCTGAAACAGAAAAGAGATGAAGATTTCTGTTTGTAAGAGGAAAATGATTTTAGCAACCGTTACTAAAATCGATGGCTGTTTCCACACAGGACTGTTGAGAGGAATTAACTTCAGTTGGGGGAAACAGTGAGCAGACTTTGGCTGCTTGAGGTATGACACATTTCTAACAAGACTTGGTAATGCTGGAAGCTGTCATTTTCCCTATGGGATCCGGTAAGCCATTTTTATTAATAAGAATAAAGGGCTTTAAAGACTGGTAGACATTTTTCTGGGCTAAAACGATTAATTTATAAGCAGTTTTAATAGTTTATAGCTTTGAGGAGTTATTTTATTCTTGGGAATTATGTTAAAAAAAAAAACGGCAGGCACTGTATTGGACACCTTTTTCACTGGGGGCCTTCTCTAATCATAGGCAGAGCCTCATTTTCGCGCCACTAATGTGCAGTTGTTTTTGGGAAGCAAGGCATGCAGATGCATGTGTGAGGAGCTCAGATACACAGAAAAAGCTTACTGAAGGCGTCATTTGGTATCGTATTCCCCTCTGGGCTTGGTTGGGTCTCAGCAAAGCAGATACCAGGGACTGTATAGGGGTTAAATATAAAAACGGCTCCGGTTCCGTTATTTTAAGAGTTAAAGCTTTCAAATTTGGTGTGCAATACTTTTAAGGCTTTAAGACACTGTGGTGAAATTTTGGTGAACAATTCCTTCATACTTTTTCGCATATTCAGTAATAAAGTGTGTTCAGTTTAAAATTTAAAGAGACAGTAACGGTTTTATTTTAAAACGTTTTTTGTGCTTTGTTATCAAGTTTATGCCTGTTTAACATGTCTGAACTATCAGATAGACTATGTTCTGTATGTGAGGAAGCCAAGGTTCCTTCTCATTTAAATAGATTTGATGTATGTGACAAACAATTTAGAGAAAATGATGCCCAAGATGATTCCTCAAGTGAGGGGAGTAAGCATGGTACTGCATCATCCCCTCCTTCGTCTACGCCAGTCTTGCCCACACAGGAGGCCCCTAGTACATCTAGCGCGCCAATACTCCTTACTATGCAACAATTAACGGCTGTAATGGATAATTCTATCAAAAACATTTTAGCCAAAATGCCCACTTATCAGCGAAAGCGCGGCTGCTCTGTTTTAGAAAATACTGAAGAGCAGGAGGACGCTGATGATAATGGTTCTGACATGCCCCTACACCAGTCTGAAGGGGCCAGGGAGGTTTTGTCTGAGGGAGAAATTTCAGATTCAGGGAAAATTTCTCAACAAGCTGAACCTGATGTTATTACATTCAAATTTAAATTGGAACATCTCCGCGCTCTGCTTAAGGAGGTGTTGTCTACTCTGGATGATTGTGACAATTTGGTCATTCCAGAGAAATTATGTAAGATGGACAAGTTCCTAGAGGTCCCGGTGCCCCCCGAAGCTTTTCCTATACCCAAGCGGGTGGCGGACATTGTAAACAAAGAATGGGAAAGGCCCGGCATACCTTTTGTCCCTCCCCCTATATTTAAGAAATTGTTTCCTATGGTCGACCCCAGAAAGGACTTATGGCAGACAGTCCCCAAGGTCGAGGGGGCGGTTTCTACTCTAAACAAACGCACTACTATCCCTATAGAAGATAGTTGTGCTTTCAAAGATCCTATGGATAAAAAATTAGAGGGTTTGCTTAAAAAGATGTTTGTTCAGCAAGGTTACCTTCTACAACCAATTTCATGCATTGTTCCTGTCACTACAGCAGCGTGTTTCTGGTTCGATGAACTAGAAAAGTCGCTCGATAAGGAATCTTCTTATGAGGAGATTATGGACAGAGTTCACACTCTTAAACTGGCTAACTCTTTTACTTTAGACGCCACTTTGCAATTAGCTAGATTAGCGGCGAAAAATTCAGGGTTTGCTATTGTGGCGCGCAGAGCGCTTTGGCTAAAGTCTTGGTCAGCGGATGCGTCCTCCAAGAACAAATTGCTTAACATACCTTTCAAGGGGAAAACGCTGTTTGGCCCTGACTTGAAAGAGATTATTTCAGATATCACTGGGGGAAAGGGCCACGCCCTTCCTCAGGATAGGTCTTTTAAGGCTAAAAATAAACCAAATTTTCGTCCCTTTCGCAGAAACGGATCAGCCTCAAGTTCTACATCCTCTAAGCAAGAGGGTAATACTTCTCAAACCAAGCCAGCCTGGAGGCCAATGCAAGGCTGGAACAAAGGTAAGCAGGCCAAGAAACCTGCCACTGCTACCAAGACAGCATGAGATGTTGGCCCCCGATCCGGGACCGGATCTGGTGGGGGGCAGACTTTCTCTCTTCGCTCAGGCTTGGGCAAGAGATGTTCTGGATCCTTGGGCGCTAGAAATAGTCTCCCAAGGTTATCTTCTGGAATTCAAGGAGCTACCCCCAAGGGGAAGGTTCCACAGGTCTCAATTGTCTTCAGACCACATAAAAAGACAGGCATTCTTACATTGTGTAGAAGACCTGTTAAAAATGGGAGTGATTCACCCTGTTCCATTAGGAGAACAAGGGATGGGATTCTACTCCAATCTGTTCATAGTTCCCAAAAAAGAGGGAACATTCAGACCAATCTTAGATCTCAAGATCCTAAACAAGTTTCTCAGGGTTCCATCGTTCAAAATGGAAACCATTCGGACAATTCTTCCTACCATCCAGGAAGGTCAATTCATGACCACGGTGGATTTAAAGGATGCGTATCTACATATTCCTATCCACAAGGAACATCATCGGTTCCTAAGGTTCGCCTTTCTGGACAAGCATTACCAGTTTGTGGCACTTCCATTCGGATTAGCCACTGCTCCAAGAATTTTCACAAAGGTACTAGGGTCCCTTCTAGCGGTGCTAAGACCAAGGGGCATTGCAGTAGTACCTTACTTGGACGACATACTGATTCAAGCGTCGTCTCTGCCACAAGCAAAGGCTCATACGGACATTGTCCTGGCCTTTCTCAGATCTCACGGGTGGAAAGTGAATGTAGAAAAAAGTTCTCTATCCCCGTCAACAAGAGTTCCCTTCTTGGGAACAATAATAGACTCCTTAGAAATGAGGATTTTTCTGACAGAGGCCAGAAAATCAAAACTTCTAAGCTCTTGTCAAGTACTTCATTCTGTTCTTCTTCCTTCCATAGCGCAGTGCATGGAAGTAATAGGTTTGATGGTCGCGGCAATGGACATAGTTCCTTTTGCGCGAATTCATCTAAGACCATTACAACTGTGCATGCTCAGTCAGTGGAATGGGGATTATACAGACTTGTCTCCGACGATACAAGTAGATCAGAGGACCAGAGATTCACTCCGTTGGTGGCTGTCCCTGGACAACCTGTCACAAGGGATGAGCTTCCGCAGACGAGAGTGGGTCATTGTCACGACCGACGCCAGTCTGGTGGGCTGGGGCGCGGTCTGGGAACCCCTGAAAGCTCAGGGTCTTTGGTCTCGGGAAGAATCTCTTCTCCCGATAAATATTCTGGAACTGAGAGCGATATTCAATGCTCTCAAGGCTTGGCCTCAGCTAGCAAAGGCCAAATTCATACGGTTTCAATCAGACAACATGACGACTGTTGCGTATATCAACCATCAGGGGGGAACAAGGAGTTCCCTGGCGATGGAAGAAGTGACCAAAATAATTCAATGGGCGGAGACTCACTCCTGCCACTTGTCTGCAATCCACATCCCAGGAGTGGAAAATTGGGAAGCGGATTTTCTGAGTCGTCAGACATTTCATCCGGGGGAGTGGGAACTCCATCCGGAAATCTTTGCCCAAATAATTCAATTGTGGGGCATTCCAGACATGGATCTGATGGCGTCTCGTCAGAACTTCAAGGTTCCTTGCTACGGGTCCAGATCCAGGGATCACAAGGCGACTCTAGTGGATGCACTAGTAGCACCTTGGACCTTCAACCTAGCTTATGTGTTCCCACCGTTTCCTCTCATTCCCAGGCTGGTAGCCAGGATCAAACAGGAGAGGGTATCGGTGATCTTGATAGCTCCTGCGTGGCCACGCAGGACTTGGTATGCAGATCTGGTGAATATGTCATCGGCTCCACCATGGAAGCTACCTTTGAGACAGGACCTTCTTGTTCAAGGTCCGTTCGAACATCCGAATCTGGCCTCACTCCAACTGACTGCTTGGAGATTGAACGCTTGATTTTATCAAAGCGAGGGTTCTCAGATTCTGTCATTGATACTCTTGTTCAGGCTAGAAAGCCTGTAACTAGAAAAATCTACCATAAAATATGGAAAAAATATATCTGTTGGTGTGAATCTAAAGGATTCCCATGGAACAAGATAAAAATTCCTAAGATTCTATCCTTTCTTCAAGAAGGTTTGGAGAAAGGATTATCTGCAAGTTCTTTGAAGGGACAGATTTCTGCTTTATCTGTTTTACTTCACAAAAAGCTGGCGGCTGTGCCAGATGTTCAAGCTTTTGTTCAGGCTCTGGTTAGAATCAAGCCTGTTTACAAACCTTTGACTCCTCCTTGGAGTCTCAATTTAGTTCTTTCAGTTCTTCAGGGGGTTCCGTTTGAACCCCTACATTCCGTTGATATCAAGTTATTATCTTGGAAAGTTTTGTTTTTGGTTGCAATTTCTTCTGCTAGAAGAGTTTCAGAGTTATCTGCTCTGCAGTGTTCTCCTCCTTATCTGGTGTTCCATGCAGATAAGGTGGTTTTGCGTACTAAACCTGGTTTTCTTCCGAAAGTTGTTTCTAACAAAAATATTAACCAGGAGATAGTCGTGCCTTCTTTGTGTCCGAATCCAGTTTCAAAGAAGGAACGTTTGTTACACAATTTGGATGTAGTTCGTGCTCTAAAATTCTATTTAGAGGCTACAAAGGATTTCAGACAAACTTCTTCCTTGTTTGTTGTTTATTCTGGTAAAAGGAGAGGTCAAAAAGCAACTTCTACCTCTCTCTCTTTTTGGCTTAAAAGCATCATCCGATTGGCTTATGAGACTGCCGGACGGCAGCCTCCTGAAAGAATCACAGCTCACTCCACTAGGGCCGTGGCTTCCACATGGGCCTTCAAGAACGAGGCTTCTGTTGAGCAGATATGTAAGGCAGCGACTTGGTCTTCACTGCACACTTTTACCAAATTTTTCAAATTTGATACTTTTGCTTCTTCTGAGGCTATTTTTGGGAGAAAGGTTTTGCAAGCCGTGGTGCCTTCCATCTAGGTGACCTGATTTGCTCCCTCCCATCATCCGTGTCCTAAAGCTTTGGTATTGGTTCCCACAAGTAAGGATGACGCCGTGGACCGGAAACACCTATGTTGGAGAAAACAGAATTTATGCTTACCTGATAAATTACTTTCTCCAACTGTGTGTCCGGTCCACGGCCCGCCCTGGTTTTTTAATCAGGTCTGATGAATTATTTTCTCTAACTACAGTCACCACGGTATCATATGATTTCTCCTATGCATATTCCTCCTTTACGTCGGTCGAATGACTGGGGAAGGCGGAGCCTAGGAGGGATCATGTGACCAGCTTTGCTGGGCTCTTTGCCATTTCCTGTTGGGGAGGAGAATATCCCCACAAGTAAGGATGACGCCGTGGACCGGACACACCGTTGGAGAAAGTAATTTATCAGGTAAGCATAAATTCTGTTATATAGCTCCTCCCTTCCCTCCCACTCCAGTCATTCTCTTTGCCTGTGTTAGTGATAGGAATAGGTAAAGCGAGGTGTTAGTTTAGAATCTTCAATCAAGAGTTTTTTATTTTTAAAGTAGTGCCACTGAGTGCTACTTTGTGCTGGGGTGTAGCCTAGACCAGATCAGTCTCTTCAATACAAAAAGAGAAGCATCTGGTGGCTTTAAAGTAATGGGAACTTGTGGGACATAATTCTCACTGCGCCTTCCATCTACTGTTGCTGCCCTATCTGAAGGAAAAAATCTGAGGGATATTACTCAGTATTTTCCTTGTCATCCTCAGGTCCATGTGAGCAGTAGGACTTCACACGCCTGGGAGCTGCCTTTGCTGTCGGCAGATAGGAGAGGTAAGTGCCATTTTTATTCCTGGGCTTAAGAAGAAGAACAAGGGCTCAGAAGATATTGGCCACTCAATTTGGGAATAACAGCCCTTAGAAAGAGAATATGGGGCTCTTTATTCAGGTATACTTTTCTCCTTTCAGGGGAGACTTTTTAGACAGCAAATTGTTACCGCGTTTGAGCTTAGACTCTGTAAGACCTCTGTAGAGAAGTATTCTCCCAACGGTTTTGTTCAGACATCATGCCGCACGGGAGCTGACAGAGGAACATACTTGTTTTCCCTAAGGGGTATGTGTTAAGGGGATGATTTTCACTCTTGTGTATTGTGGCGGTAATCATCACATCTCCCGGCGGTTGCATAAGAAAAAGATGCCGACCGGGAGAGGAGATGTATGACAATGTGTGGAGCCAGCTGGTGGTGAAATAAACTGTGAGTCTGATTGAGGTCCAGGCGTGACTATGACAGAAGGGTTTTTGATGTGAATGTTGTTAACAAGTGCTTTCACATGCTCTCCCTTCTCCCGGCGGTTAATCAAGCCATGCCGTCCGGGAGCTACCAGTATGACTTTGTCTGTGAACGCCTACGAAGGGCGGTCCTTGACAAGCTCCATTTTCTTGCGTGCCTTTTTTTTTCTCCCGGCGGTGTATTCATTTTACAATGTCACCCGGAAGTTAACTGTTGTGCACCTGCCTATGCAGGGCGGTTCTTGGGGACTTAGCGCGCTTCTGCAAAATCTCCCGATGGTTCAATAAAGATACATGCCGACCGGGAGATATGTTACGTCGCCATCCATGTGGGGTGATCCTTAGGATACGCGTCCTGTTTCCCCTTTTATATGGCTATGTCTCTGTTAGGTCCAAACTGTTATACTTCCAAATGTTATAGGCATATTTGGACGGCAGCCTATGCTTCTCTGTCGCATTTTCTATGCATGATACTGAGGGGTAAAATGGACTGAAATTTGCTGTCTGGCAAGTTTATTTCTTGTGTTGCCATAATATGGGGGTCCTTTGGGGCACACAGGCGGACCTGGCTAAAGTTGCTAAGTTTGATAAAGATATGTCTTTATGCATATCTTTATGTTCTTATCCACGGACGTACATTTTCAGTTTGTGACTCTTACTTCGGTTTGGTCACGGCGACCAGAATTTTTAAAGGGTTCTGGGGTCTCTACTGGCGGCTCTAAGGCCGCGAGGTATTGCAGTGACGCCTTATCTGGACGATATTCTGATCCAGGCGTCGTCTTATCAGCTAGCAAAGTCTCACACCGACTTTGTTCTATCCTTCCTGTGTAAGGTATATCTGGAGAAGAGTTAGCTAGTTCCAAAGACAAGGGGTCCTTCTTGGAAACTCTAATCGACTCTATGGCCATGAAATTCTTTCTGATGGAGGTCAGTAAATTAAAGATTTTGAACAAATACCAAGTTTTTCAGACAACTCCTCGGCCGTCAGGGGCTCAGTGTATGGAGGTATTTGGATTGTTGGTAGCGACAATGGACATCATTATTTTTGCTCGGTTTCATCGCTGGTCTTTGCAAATAACCATGCTCAGTCAGTGGATTGGAGACTATACCACTATGTCTCCTCAAATGAATCTAGACCAGAGAGCAAGGGACTCTCTTCTATGGTGGTTGTCGCTGGATCATCTATCCCAGGGGTCATGCTTGCGCAGACCCTTATGGGTGATAGTGACAACGGATACCAACCTACTAGGATGGGGTGCAGTTTGGAAATTCCCTGAAGGCTCAGGGTGTGTGGACTCGGTCGGAGTCTCTACTTCCCATCAATATTCTGGAGTTGAGAGCAATATTCAATGCGCTTCAGACTTGGCCTCAGTTGGCTTTGGCCAAAGTCATCTGATTTCAGTCGGACATCATCACGACTGTGGCTTACATCAATCATCAGGGAGCAACAAGGAGTTATTTAGTGATGACAGAAGTATCCAAGATAATTTGGTGGGCTGAAGCTCACTCTTGTTATCTGTCAGCAATCTACATCCCAGGAGTGGTCATCTGGGAAGCGGATTTTTTGAGCAGACAGACATTTCATCCGGGGGAATGGGAACTCCATCCGGAGGTTTTTGCCAACCTGATTCTCAGATGGGGCAGAACGGAGCTGGATCTTGTGGCATCTCGTCAGATTGCCAAGCTCCAGAGATACGGATCCAGGTCCAGGGATAGATGCCTTGGCAGTGCCTTGGTCGTTTAACCTAGTTTATGTGCTTCGGCTGTTTGTTCTCCTTTTTTGGGTGATTGCTAGAGTCAAACTGGAGAGGGCTTCAGTGATTCTAATCGCTCCTGCGTGGCCTTGCAGGACTTGGTATGCCGATCTGGTGGACATGTCATCTCTGCCACCGTGGAAGCTTCCATTGAGGCAGGACCGTCTCATTCAGGGACCATTCCATTATCCGAAACTAATTTCTCTGTAGCTGACTGCTTATAGATTGAACGCTTGATTTTATCTAAGCGGGGGTTCTCTGATGCGGTCATTGATACCTTGATTCAGGCACGCAAGCCTGTTACTAGAAAGATTTACAATAAGATATGGCGTAAATATCTTTGTGGGTGCAAATCCAAGGGCTACTCATGGAGTAGGGTTAGGATTCCCAGGATTTTATCTTTTCTCCAAGAAGGATTGGAGAAAGGGTTGTCAGCAAGTTCCTTTAAAGGACAGATTTCTGCTTTGTCTATTTTGCTACACAAACGTCTGGCAGATGTTCCAGATGTTCAATCTTTTTGTCAGGCTCTGGCTAGAATCAGACCTGTGTTTAGACCAATTGCTCCACCTTGGAGTTTGAATTTAGTTCTTTAAGTGGTTCAGTTTGAACCTATGCATTCCATAGATATTAAGTTATTAACTTGGAAAGTTTTGTTTTTGGTTGCCATTGCTTCTGCTCGCAGAGTTTCTGAGCTTTCGGCATTACAATGTGATTCTCCTTATCTTATTTTCACATTCTGATAAGGTGGTGTTACGTACCAAACCTGGGTTTTTTCCTAAGGTTGTTTCTAACAAGAATGTTAATCAGGAAATTTTTGTTCCTTCCTTATGTCTTAACCCTTCTTCTACGAAGGAGCGTCTGTTACATAATTTGGACGTAGTCCGTGCCCTGAAGTTCTACTTGCAGGTGACTAAGGATTTTCGTCAAACATCTTCATTATTTGTTGTTTTTGCTGGGAAACGTAGGGGTTAGAAAGCTACGGCTTCCTCTTTTTCTTTTGGCTGAAGTGTATCATCCGTGTTGCATATGAGACTGCTGGACAGCAGCCTCCAGGACGAATTACGGCTCATTCTATTAGGGCTGTGGCTTCCTCATGGGCATTTAAAAATGATGCTTCTGTTGAACAGATTTGCAAGGCTGCAACTTGGTCGTCTCTTCACATTTTTTCCAAATTTGATATTTTTGCCTCTTCTGAGGCTGTTTTTGGCAGAAAGGTTTTTCAAGCAGTGGTGCCTTCCGTTTAGGTTCCTGTCTTGTCCCTCCCTTTCATCCGTGTCCTAAAGCTTTGGTATTGTATCCCATAAGTAAGGATGAAATCCGTGGACTCGTCATATCTTGTAAAAGAAAAGGAAATTTATGCTTACCTGATAAATTTATTTCTTTTACGATATGACGAGTCCACGGCCCACCCTGTCGTTTTTTCTAAAGACAGGTTTTTATGTTTGTTAAACTTCAGTCACCTCTGCTCCTTGGCTTTTCCTTTCTCTTCCTAACTTTGGTCGAATGACTGTAGGGGGAGGGAAGGGAGGAGCTATATATACAGCTCTGCTGTGGAGCTCTTTGCCTCCTCCTGCTGACCAGGAGGCGATATCCCATAAGTAAGGATGAAATACGTGGACTCGTCATATCGTAAAAGAAATAAATTTATCAGGTAAGCATAAATTTCCTTTTTATTCTTTCAGATAGAGCATGCAATTTTAGGCAACTTTCTAATTTACTCCTATTATCAATTTTTCTTCGTTCTCTTGCTATCTTTATTTAAAAAGCAGGAATGTAAAGCTTACCAGCCGGCACATTTTAAGTTCAGCACCCTAGATAGTACTTGCTTATTGGTGGCTACATAAATGCGCACAGATCAATTACATTTTTGTATAGAAACATATTTGCAATATACATGTATTGGCAACCATGCTTCTATTAAAAGTTGTCACTGTTTTAGTGTTAACATTTTTATCTGCACGTGCATGTGAAACGGTGCTCTGACAGAATGCCAACGGACAGAATGCCGAAGCATGTTCCGAGTTCGGCCGAGGGCAGATACGCTCCAAAGTGCTCTGTTTTAATCAGAGCCTCATGCGCCTCTGGGAACCTAACCATGCGTCTTGTAGTTCTCTGGGAAATACTCTATCTATTTATCTATCGAATCTATCAAATTTATCTATCTACTGAATCTATGTATCTAATCTATCTAGCGAATCTATATATCTCGGGGCTGGACTGTATTCCGACGGCCACTTGTCTGTTGGAATATTATCCGTCGGCCACAATGTGAAACATAGCTAGATATTCTCAGTACACTAGTATTTTAAATACTGCAGCTGTCCAGGGAGCCAGTGGGGATTGTAATCATGTAAGCAATCAACAAATTAAATCATGGTACAAGCACCTTAGGCTCTCTGAACAAGTGCTGTATTTAAAATGCTGGTGCACGGTGCATACTTAAATACACTTTTGAAACAACAATAGCTTTTACTAGAAGCAATTTTGCTAATGCATGTATATTACAAAATGCTTCTATTAAAAACTGAGATGTATCCATGTGGATTCCAATTTTGGCTGGAATGTCCCTTTAATGTGCATATATTCTGCCTGAGTCTGCCTACCATGACTTGTCTTTATTTACTGAACCCCTATAACACTGTGGAATGTGGTGACACATTACAAATATAGATCATCTATATTTAATTATATGCAGAATAGATATTAATTTTGTATCTGTTTTTTTAATAAACTTGTGAAATAAATTATATTAACTGAGCAGAATCAATGCTAAGCACATCTTAGTAGGCAAGAGAGCTTTACAATGTAAGTTCATATCACTTGTGTGACCCACAATGCATATTCACACCATAACTACTGTATATGGACTGGATTGCGATTGGTTAACAAGAGTATTTTGTTTTAGGGGTTGGGGAAATTGAAGAGAATGTAAAGCATAAGAAATATGGTCATTTGATAAAACACAACTGCATCATTAGTTGCAACATTTCTTAGTTAATTTGTATTTAAAGTTCCTTTACGTAGATGAATAAACCAAATTACACAGTAAAACAGTAAATTACATGTCATTTTAGTATATTCATTAGCATTATTAATTTTCTAGATCATGTCAGTCCTCAAGTATTTTAATGCTATATTTCTTTTTTTCATAAATTGTTAAGGTAGGTTTTCTGTTAATAATCCCTACAAGGTAAATAAATAGTTTTTTCTTTTGTTTCTTTACAAAGCAACCATGTATTAATGTTCTCTGTACCACGTTTGATATTTTGTCTGCGACTACTGATGAGTAATACTTTTAGAGCCAGTAATATGCTTTTTCTATTTAAATTTCTCTGCTGTTTTTCTCAGACGATAATTAGTATATGCATTATTGCAATGTTTTTCCTTCTTCTATACTATGTAAGAGCTGTAATTCATCATTTATGAATTAAACTGTTGGTATACCATGAATAAAAGCGCTTTATAAACCTCATTTATTTATATTAGACTAATGACCTCAAATGCACTGAGGTAATGAATGGAAAATATTTGCCAATACAGATTATTGCATTGGATGCAAGCGTCCACCAGAGGGCAGTAGAATAATTGTAAATAGTTAATTCTATGGGACAGACTTTAGTTTGAAGACTGTAAACTGACCTTTATAAAATGACTGTTCTTTGAAGAATACATTTATAAGAGCAGCCTTTTATCTCACATCATCATTTCAATGTCCATTACTGAGAGGAGCCGCCTCAGTACTATTGAGAAATGCAACAGAGCGAGGGAGTCGTTGGAGCAAACAAACAAGCAGGATGAATTATGTTTTAATCCTACCTTCAAATGCGATGTCCTCTCGGTGTCTCATAACACATGCTTTAGTTGTAAACTTGTGCTTGGTAAAATTTATATTCCTTTGAACTGTGCTGTGCAGTGCAACCATTTTAAATTCAATGATAACTGCATGATTTTTTTTTAGCACTGTATAAACCATATAGTTATTGCAGTTAAATTTAAGAAGCACTGCAGTGAATCTTAAAGGGACATTTTAAAAATTTCTGGAATTCATATGATAGAACACTATTTAAACCTATTAAAATATTTTTATATGAAATAAAAGTTAAGATAGAGATTTTTATTTTGATATTGAAGCTAACAGAAAATCTATATCTGTGAATTATTGGACCCTAGGGACTGAATGTTCACTGACTGATAAACAGAGCTCCCACAGCTTTATTGGAAGACAGTGGCACGCTTCACAATCATAAAACCACAAATTTTCTTTTCTTAAAGGGACAGTCTAGTCAAAATTAATCTTTCATGATTCAAATAGGGCATGCAATTTAAACAACTTTGCAATTTACTTTTATCATCAAATTTGCTTTGTTCTATTGGTATTCTTTGTTGAAAGATAAACTAGGTAGGCTCATATGTTAATTTCTAAGCCCTTCAAGACTGCCTCTTATCTCAGTGCATTTTGACAGTTTTTTACAGCTGGACAGCGCTAGTCCATGTGTTCCATATAGATAACATTGTGCTCACTCCAATGGAGTTATATATTTATGAGTCAGCACGGATTGGCTAAAATGCAAGTTTGCAAAACAAAATGAGAAGCAGTCTGCCAGGAACGAACAGCAGCATCAATAGCTTGTTCTATGGCCCGGTTGCCACCTGGTAGTAGCTTCTTTCTGCCCAATTGTGCTTTTCACAGAGGAAAACTTTCCTGTAGTATATCAGTCTGATCCCACCGACATGGTCAGTCCAGCCCCGAAATACCAGGCAATTCTCCTCTGAACAAGGAACATGACAACCCCAGACGATCGTTTCGGCCTCCTTTGGGCCTCGTCAGTGAGGTGCAGCCATATCCCTCTAAGCACATTGGGCAAGGAGTCCACGTCTGGTTTCCCCCATCACCCTTAGGGAGACTGTCCCCAGGGTCATATTTACATATGCAAAACAAAATGAGAAGCAGTCTGCCAGGAACGAACAGCAGCATCAATAGTTTGTTCTATGGCCCGGTTGCCACCTGGTAGTAGCTTCTTTCTGCCCAATTGTGCTTTTCACAGAGGAAAACTTTCCTGTAGTATATCAGTCTGATCCCACCGTCATGGTCAGTCCAGCCCCGAAATACCAGGCAATTCTCCTCTGAACAAGGAACATGACAACCCCAGACGATCGTTTCGGCCTCCTTTGGGCCTCGTCAGTGAGGTGCAGCCATATCCCTCTAAGCACATTGGGCAAGGAGTCCACGTCTGGTTTCCCCCATCACCCTTAGGGAGACTGTCCCCAGGGTCATATTTACATATGCAAAACAAAATGAGAAGCAGTCTGCCAGGAACGAACAGCAGCATCAATAGCTTGTTCTATGGCCCGGTTGCCACCTGGTAGTAGCTTCTTTCTGCCCAATTGTGCTTTTCACAGAGGAAAACTTTCCTGTAGTATATCAGTCTGATCCCACCGACATGGTCCGTCCAGCCCCGAAATACCAGGCAATTCTCCTCTGAACAAGGAACATGACAACCCCAGATGATTGTTTCGGCCTCCTTTGGGCCTCGTCAGTGAGGTGCAGCCATATCCCTCTAAGCACATTGGGCAAGGAGTCCACGTCTGGTTTCCCCCATCACCCTTAGGGAGACTGTCCCCAGGGTCATATTTACATATGCAAAACAAAATGAGAAGCAGTCTGCCAGGAACGAACAGCAGCATCAATAGCTTGTTCTATGGCCCGGTTGCCACCTGGTAGTAGCTTCTTTCTGCCCAATTGTGCTTTTCACAGAGGAAAACTTTCCTGTAGTATATCAGTCTGATCCCACTGACATGGTCAGTCCAGCCCCGAAATACCAGGCAATTCTCCTCTGAACAAGGAACATGACAACCCCAGACGATCATTTCGGCCTCCTTTGGGCCTCGTCAGTGAGGTGCAGCCATATCCCTCTAAGCACATTGGGCAAGGAGTCCACGTCTGGTTTCCCCCATCACTAAAAGCACAATTGGGCAGAAAGAAGCTACTACCAGGTGGCAACCGGGCCATAGAACAAGCTATTGATGCTGCTGTTCGTTCCTGGCAGACTGCTTCTCATTCTGTTTTGCATATGTAAATATGACCCTGGGGATAGTCTCCCTATGGGTAATGGGGGAAACCAGACGTGGACTCCTTGCCCAATGTGCTTAGAGGGATATGGCTGCACCTCACTGACGAGGCCCAAAGGAGGCCGAAACGATCGTCTGGGGTTGTCATGTTCCTTGTTCAGAGGAGAATTGCCTGGTATTTCGGGGCTGGACTGACCATGTCGGCGGGATCAGACTGATATACTACAGGAAAGTTTTCCTCTGTGAAAAGCACAATTGGGCAGAAAGAAGCTACTACCAGGTGGCAACCGGGCCATAGAACAAGCTATTGATGCTGCTGTTCGATCCTGGCAGACTGCTTCTCATTCTGTTTTGCATATGTAATGTAAAATGAACTGAAATAAGAACCAGTCTGCAGAGGCAGAGGCAAAGTAATCACAAAGGTAAAAAGTGTATTAAAGGGATACTGAACCCAAATTGTTCCTTTCATGATTCAGATAGAGCATGCAATTTTAAGTAACTTTCTAATTTACTCCTATTATCAATTTTTCTTCATTCTTTTGCTATCTTTATTTAAAAAAAGAAGGCACCTAAGCAAAGAAGCCAGACAATTTTTGGTTCAGGACCCTGGACAGCACTTGTTTATTGGTGGGTGAATTTATTCACAAATCAGCAAGAACAACCCAGGTTGTTCCCCAAAAAAGGTCCGGCTTCTAAACTTACATTCTTGCTTTTTAAATAAAGATACCAAGAGAATGAAGAAAATTTGATAATAGGAGTAAATTAGAAAGTTGCTAAAATTGCATGCTCTATCTGAATCACAAAAGAAAAAAATTGGGTTCAGTGTCCCTTTAATATAACCGTGTTGGTTATGCAAAACTTGGGGAATGGGTAATAAAGGGATTATCGTTATTAACAATAAACATTCTGGAGTAAACTGTCCCTTTTATACAAGAACAAAAGTTTTACTAAAAATCGAATACAGTTTAAAGTATACCAAGAGTGCAAAGCAAATTAATATAAGTAAATTAAAAAGTTGTTTAATATGGCATGCTCTATCTGAATCATGAAAGGGCCATAATAGTAAAAAAAAAATGGCATGCTCTAATCCGTTAGAACATGTAATTTTAAGACTACATAGGGGTTAAACACAGTATAATTTACCTTTCGGAACTCGCAGAGCACTGCTGGTCCCGATTGGAAAATGTTTCTAATCAGCAGCATTAGTTCCACATCTGAGTCGTGCGATTAGCACTGCTAATTGGATCAGCAGCGTTTTCTCCTCTATAAAAATAGTGCTTTGCAATTCACGAGTGGTGTTTCTACTGTGTGTTTTTTAACCCCTTTGCAGGGGTCAAACATATGGTAGTGTAGGGTCGATTATCTTTAAATTAAATGCTCTTACAGATTAGAACATGCAATTTTTTGACTATTTTAGCCATTTAAATTTTGACTTTACTGTTCATTTAAAACTACGTTGTGTAAAACCCAGATGATATAGAAAGAACTGTAAATTTTGAAAAATATTTTAGCGTGCATTGTCACCACAGAAATAATTCTACTAGAGTATACAAATAAGTCCTTTATTTAGTGAAATCATATTTTTAAAGTGTTATGACCTATTGCTCAGTATATATTGAGACTAAGGGCTTGATTTATCAAAGCCCTACGGCTGCAAGTTCTCACAAGAACCTGCTCGCCTTATTTAACAAGCAGCTTTCCTAACCTCTTGGTCCTCCTCTAAGGTGGCGAAATTCAATCTCCGCAGTCTAGTCCAACCGAGGAGATTGACAGCTCCTGCCCGTGCGTGGGCAGGGGGCGAGATTACACGCAAGCGCAAAATTGCGCTCGTGTGCAATGGTGACTACCTGCAGGTAAATTCACCCCGCCACAGGCAAGCTGAGGCATACAGGGGCGTGTATATGCGCCCCTGTCCGCCTCAGCTTTGATAAATTGAGCCCTAAAATGATAATTTCCAATAATGGCTAGATTACGAGTTGTACGTTAAGTTTTTAACACTGAAAAAATGGCCATTTTAGAGTAAAAACAGTAACACAGCCATTATGAGTCGTATAGCTATACCGCAAGCATTGTAGCCTGTAACGCAACGTCAATCCCGCACTCCAAAAAAATTGCGTTTTACGCGGGATTTCCATAGCGCCGGTATTGCAGGTTGTGCGGTTAGGCTAAAATGCTTGCGTTACAGCCTATACCGACACGATCCGTTCCGCCATCTGAAACCAGTAGTTATGAGTTTTGTGTAACAAAAATGTTTCCCAAAACTCATAACTAAAGTGTTACAAAGTGCACTACCACCCATAAACTACCTATTAACCCTTATACCGAGGCCCTCCCACATCGCAAACACTATTTAAAATTTATTAACCCCTAATCTGCTGACCACCCACCCACCCACATCCCCGCCATTATAATAAAGTTATTAACCCCTATTATTTTTATAGGGCTATTAGATTAGGTGTAATTGTTTTTATTTTTGATCATTTCATTATTTTTCGTAATTTAGTGTTTGTTATTTTTTGTAATTTTAGACTTGATTTTTTTTAGTAGTGTTAGTTTTTTTAATGTGTAATTTAGTTTTTTTAATTGGTAGTTATTTTAATTTTGGTATAATAGTTTTGTATAATAGTTATGTTAGGTTAATTGTTAGTTTAAACTTAGTTTTTTTTAATTTCACAGGTAAATTTTTATTTATTTACAGATAGGGATATTGTAATTTTAATATAAAGTTAGGGGGTTGTTAGGTTTTGGGGTAAATAGTTTAATTTAGTGTTTTGCGATGTGGGGGGCTGGCGGTTTAGGGGTTAATAGGTTTATTTAGTGGCGGTGATGTGGGAGGCCAGAGTTTTAGGGGTTAATAGATTTAGTTAGTGGTTGCGATGTCGGGGAGCGGCGGAATAGGGGTTAATAACTTTAATTAGTGGCGGCGATATCGGGAGCGGCAGATTAGGGGTTATTAACTTTATTTAAGTGTTGGCGATGTCGAGGGCAGCAGATTAGGGGTGTTTCGACTTAGGGTGTTAGGTTTAAACTTAACTTTTTTTCCCCCCATAGACATCAATAGGGTTGCGTTACGGTGATCGCCATTCCGCGCTTCAGGTGTTAGTTTTTTTCCTAACACCTCCCCATTGATGTCTATGGGGTAAGCGTGCACAAGCACGTATTCTCAGCCCTTGGATTTTGTGCGGTAAGGAGCTTATCGCCACCATAAGGAGGCTTTTCTTCATAAATGGAAAGAGTCCACAGCTGCATTCATTACTTTTGGGAAATAAGAACCTGGCCACCATGAGGAGGCAAAGACACCTCAGCCAGCCAAAGGCTTAAATACTCCTCCCACTTCCCTTATCCCTCAGTCATTTTTTGCCTTTCGTCACAGAAGGTTGGCAGAGGAGTCTCAGAAGTTTGTTTTCGTCTCTTATGGAGGGTAGTATCTTCGACATGGGACGGGAGTTTTAAGTAATCATTTCAGTCTCTCAGTGAGGGCTTGGATGAAATTTAGAGTCCGGAGATGCAGAAAGAGTCTTTCTGCGAAACCATCCCGACTCATTTTAACAACTCCACAAGCAATCAGCGTTGTTTAACTTCTTTTCGCTGCCTGCTTTCTTCTCTCAAGTCCATGGCGGAGGCGAGGCTACTATCCATCACACTTGAAGGGCCATGTTCCTGTTCCACGGCATAGATTCCGGTAAGATCGTTTCATTTTACTTCTTCATGATTGGACAGAAACTCATTTGTTCCTGCGAACTCACATGAAAAATACAGGGTCTCAGTGGGGCTCCTTTAGTATCTTGGAATCAAGGGTTAATATCTCCTGAGGGGGATTATTGAACAGGTTTTTTTTAATCATGTTTGTTATGTGATTCAATCTGCTTATTTGTAGTGTTAACTTGTGGCTTTTTAAATCATAACGGCCTTTCGAAGTGACGCGACCTTACAGTTGGGCACGCTTTTTTTGTACTGTATGGTTCACCTTGTGACCGAGCGTGTTTACGTTCTGGTCTCCCATTTCCGCATTCCTGACTGTGTGGCGACGGAGAATTCTAGTCTGGTTAATAGGAGGTGGTGAGTGCCCCAGCCATTGTGGGTGTCAGGTACCGTTTAAATTGTTTTATATATAGTCCATTTTTTTGTATCCTTTATCCAGTTATGGAGGATGCTGATGTTGAGATTGTTCAACTCTTTGATTCAGATTCTTCGTCCTGTGACAAATGCAAATTGGCCCCATTAACTCAGGTCAGTCAGTTATGTTCTTTAGGCCGTCCTAGAGCGCCTTGTTCCTCAGGCTCGGGGATTTAAGGGACTGCTGAGGCATCCGCTCCGGGGGGCCCTGTCCTCCAGGAGGCGAGTTCCCTACAGCTCCCTACTACTACTACACATGCGGGTAACCCAGGTTATGTTTTCTTCTGTTATGTGTGATCAGTCCACGGGTCATCATTACTTCTGGGATATAACTCCTCCCCAACAGGAAATGCAAGAGGATTCACCCAGCAGAGCTGCATATAGCTCCTCCCCTCTACGTCAGTCCCAGTCATTCTCTTGCACCCAACGACTAGATAGGATGTGTGAGAGGACTATGGTGATTATACTTAGTTTTTATGACTTCAATCAAAAGTTTGTTATTTTAAAATAGCACCGGAGCGTGTTATTACTTCTCTGGCAGAGTTTGAGGAAGAATCTGACAGAGATTTTTTACTATGATTTTAACCGGAGTCGTTAAGATCATATTGCTGTTCTCGACCATCTGAGGGAGGTAAAGGCTTCAGATCAGGGGACAGCGGGCAGATGAATCTGCATTGAGGTATGTGGCAGTTTTTATTTTCTGAATGGAATTGATGAGAAAAGCCTGCCATACCGTTAAAATGACATGTATGTATACACTTCAGTATTCTGGGGATGGTATTTCACCGGAACTACTGTGTTAAAGGTCACTAATCCTTTTAATAACTATTCTCATGTTAAACGTTTTTGCTGGAATGTAGAATCGTTTACATTGCTGAGGTACTGTGTGAATAAATATTTGGGCATTATTTTCCACTTGGCAGTTTTTTGCTTTAATTGTGACAGTTTCGTTTCTCTTCACTGCTGTGTGGGAGAGGGAGGGGCCGTTTTTGGCGCTCTTTGCTACGCATCAAAAAATTCCAGTCAGCTACTTTTATATTTCCTACATGATCCGGTTCATCTCTGACAGATCTCAGGGGTCTTCAAACTTCTTTGAAGGGAGGTAAATTCTCTCAGCAGAGCTGTGAGAATTCTTATAGTGACTGTGAATAAAAAACGTTGTTTTGTTTTCTTATGTACAAATTTAATTAGTGTTGTTTTTTACTAATGGGAACAAACCTTTGCTAAAAGTTGTGTGGTTTTAAAGTTTGATGCTATAACTGTTTTTTTCAGTTCATTATTTCAACTGTCATTTAATCGTTAGTACCTCTTTGAGGCACAGTGCGTTTTTTTGGCTAAAAAAGATTATAACCAAGTTGTAAGTTTTTTTGCTAGTGTGTTAAACATGTCTGACTCAGAGGAAGATATCTGTGTCATTTGTTCCAATGCCAAGGTGGAGCCCAATAGAAATTTATGTACTAACTGTATTGATGCTACTTTAAATAAAAGTCAATCTGTACAATGTGAACAAATTTCACCAAACAGCGAGGGGAGAGTTATGCCGACTAACTCGCCTCACGCGACAGTACCTGCATCTCCCGCCCGGGAGGTGCGTGATATTTTGGCGCCTAGTACATCTGGGCGGCCATTACAGATAACATTACAAGATATGGCTACTGTTATGACTGAAGTTTTGTCTAAATTACCAGAACTAAGAGGCAAGCGTGATCACTCTGGGGTGAGAACAGAGTGCGCTGACAATGCTAGGGCCATGTCTGATACTGCGTCACAGCTCGCAGAGCATGAGGACGGAGAGCTTCATTCTGTGGGTGACGGTTCTGATCCAAACAGATTGGACTCAGATATTTCAAATTTTAAATTTAAATTGGAGAACCTCCGTGTACTACTAGGGGAGGTCTTAGCAGCTCTCAACGATTGTAACACCGTTGCAATACCAGAGAAACTGTGTAGGTTGGATAAATACTTTGCGGTACCGGCGAGTACTGACGTTTTTCCTATACCTAAGAGACTAACTGAAATTGTTACTAAGGAGTGGGATAGACCCGGTGTGCCGTTCTCACCCCCTCCAATATTTAGAAAGATGTTTCCAATAGACGCCACCACTCGGGACTTATGGCAAACGGTCCCCAAGGTGGAGGGAGCAGTTTCTACTTTAGCTAAGCGTACCACTATCCCGGTGGAGGATAGCTGTGCTTTCTCAGATCCAATGGATAAAAAATTAGAGGGTTACCTTAAGAAAATGTTTGTTCAACAAGGTTTTATATTACAACCCCTTGCATGTATCGCGCCGATTACGGCTGCGGCAGCATTTTGGATTGAGTCGCTTGAAGAGAACCTTAGTTCCTCTACGCTAGACGACATTACGGACAGGCTTAGAGTCCTTAAACTAGCTAATTCTTTCATTTCGGAGGCCGTAGTACATTTAACCAAACTTACGGCTAAGAACTCAGGATTCGCCATACAGGCACGCAGGGCACTGTGGCTAAAATCCTGGTCAGCTGATGTTACTTCTAAGTCCAAATTACTTAATATACCTTTCAAGGGGCAGTCCTTATTCGGGCCCGGTTTGAAAGAAATTATCGCTGACATTACGGGAGGTAAGGGCCACGCCCTACCTCAAGACAAGGCCAAAGCTAAGGCTAGACAGTCTAATTTTCGTCCCTTTCGGAATTTCAAGACAGGAGCAGCATCAACCTCCACTGCACCAAAACAGGAAGGAGCTGTTGCTCGTTACAGGCAAGGCTGGAAGCCTAACCAGTCCTGGAACAAAAGCAAGCAGGCCAGGAAACCTGCTGCTGCCCCAAAGACAGCATGAACCGAGAGCCCCCGATCCGGGACCGGATCTAGTAGGGGGCAGACTCTCTCTCTTCGCCCAGGCCTGGGCAAGAGATGTTCAGGATCCCTGGGCACTAGAGATCATATCTCAGGGATACCTTCTAGACTTCAAATTATCTCCCCCAAGAGGGAGATTTCATCTGTCAAGGTTGTCAACAAACCAGATAAAGAAAGAAGCGTTTCTACGCTGCGTACAAGATCTGTTAACAATGGGAGTGATCCATCCGGTTCCGTGGTCGGAACAAGGACAAGGGTTCTACTCAAACCTGTTTGTGGTTCCCAAAAAAGAGGGAACTTTCAGGCCAATCTTAGATTTAAAGACTCTAAACAAATTCCTAAGAGTTCCATCGTTCAAAATGGAAACTATTCGGACAATCTTACCCATGATCCAAGAGGGTCAGTACATGACCACAGTGGATTTAAAGGATGCTTACCTTCACATACCGATCCACAAAGATCATCACCGGTATCTAAGGTTTGCCTTCTTAGACAGGCACTACCAGTTTGTAGCTCTTCCATTCGGATTGGCTACGGCTCCAAGAATCTTCACAAAAGTTCTGGGTGCCCTTCTAGCGGTACTAAGACCGCGAGGGATTTCGGTAGCTCCGTACCTAGACGACATTCTAATACAAGCTTCAAGCTTTCAAACTGCCAAGTCTCATACAGAGTTAGTTCTGGCATTTCTAAGGTCGCATGGATGGAAAGTGAACGAAAAGAAGAGTTCTCTCTTTCCTCTCACAAGAGTTCCATTCTTGGGGACTCTTATAGATTCTGTAGAAATGAAGATTTACCTGACAGAAGACAGGTTAACAAGACTTCAAAATGCATGCCGCGTCCTTCATTCCATTCAACACCCGTCAGTAGCTCAATGCATGGAGGTGATCGGCTTAATGGTAGCGGCAATGGACATAGTACCTTTTGCACGCCTACACCTCAGACCGCTGCAATTATGCATGCTAAGTCAGTGGAATGGGGATTACTCAGATTTGTCCCCTACTCTGAATCTGAATCAAGAGACCAGAAATTCTCTTCTATGGTGGCTTTATCGGCCACACCTGTCCAGGGGGATGCCATTCAGCAGGCCAGACTGGACAATTGTAACAACAGACGCCAGCCTACTAGGTTGGGGCGCTGTCTGGAATTCTCTGAAGGCTCAGGGACTATGGAATCAGGAGGAGAGTCTCCTACCAATAAACATTCTGGAATTGAGAGCAGTTCTCAATGCCCTTCTGGCTTGGCCCCAGTTAACAACTCGGGGGTTCATCAGGTTTCAGTCGGACAACATCACGACTGTAGCTTACATCAACCATCAGGGAGGGACAAGAAGCTCCCTAGCAATGATGGAAGTATCAAAGATAATTCGCTGGGCAGAGTCTCACTCTTGCCACCTGTCAGCAATCCACATCCCGGGAGTGGAGAACTGGGAGGCGGATTTCTTGAGTCGCCAGACTTTTCATCCGGGGGAGTGGGAACTTCATCCGGAGGTCTTTGCCCAAATACTTCGACGTTGGGGCAAACCAGAGATAGATCTCATGGCGTCTCGCCAGAACGCCAAACTTCCTCGCTACGGGTCCAGATCCAGGGATCCGGGAGCAGTTCTGATAGATGCTTTGACAGCACCTTGGAAATTCAGGATGGCTTATGTGTTTCCACCCTTCCCGCTGCTTCCTCGATTGATTGCCAAAATCAAACAGGAGAGAGCATCAGTAATTCTAATAGCACCTGCTTGGCCACGCAGGACTTGGTATGCAGATCTAGTGGACATGTCATCCTGTCCGCCTTGGTCTCTACCTCTAAGACAGGACCTTCTGATACAGGGTCCATTCAAACATCAAAATCTAACTTCTCTGAAGCTGACTGCTTGGAAATTGAACGCTTGATTTTATCAAAACGTGGTTTTTCTGAGTCGGTTATTGATACCCTGATTCAGGCTAGGAAGCCTGTTACCAGAAGGATTTACCATAAAATATGGCGGAAATACCTATACTGGTGCGAATCCAAAGGTTACTCCTGGAGTAAGGTTAGGATCGCTAGGATATTGTCTTTTCTACAAGAAGGTTTAGAAAAGGGTTTATCAGCTAGTTCATTAAAGGGACAGATTTCAGCTCTGTCCATCTTGTTACACAGACGTCTGTCAGAAAATCCAGACGTCCAGTCCTTTTGTCAGGCTTTAGCTAGGATCAAGCCTGTGTTTAAAGCTGTTGCTCCACCATGGAGTTTAAACTTAGTTCTTAACGTTTTACAGGGTGTTCCGTTTGAACCCCTTCATTCCATTGATATAAAAATGTTATCTTGGAAAGTTCTGTTTTTAATGGCTATTTCCTCGGCTCGAAGAGTCTCTGAGTTATCAGCCTTACATTGTGATTCCCCTTATCTGATTTTTCACTCAGACAAGGTAGTTCTGCGTACTAAACCTGGGTTCTTACCTAAGGTAGTCACTAACAGGAACATCAATCAAGAGATTGTTGTCCCATCCTTGTGTCCAAATCCTTCTTCAAAGAAGGAACGTCTTTTACACAATCTGGATGTAGTTCGTGCCCTCAAGTTCTACTTGCAGGCAACTAAAGATTTTCGCCAAACTTCTTCCTTGTTTGTCGTTTACTCTGGACAGAGGAGAGGTCAAAAAGCTTCTGCTACCTCTCTCTCTTTTTGGCTTCGTAGCATAATACGTTTAGCCTATGAGACTGCTGGACAGCAGCCTCCTGAAAGAATTACAGCTCACTCCACTAGAGCTGTGGCTTCCACTTGGGCCTTTAAGAATGAGGCCTCTGTTGAACAGATTTGCAAGGCTGCAACTTGGTCTTCGCTTCATACTTTTTCCAAATTTTACAAATTTGACACTTTTGCTTCTTCGGAGGCTATTTTTGGGAGAAAGGTTCTTCAGGCAGTGGTTCCTTCTGTATAATGAGCCTGCCTATCCCTCCCGTCATCCGTGTACTTTTGCTTTGGTATTGGTATCCCAGAAGTAATGATGACCCGTGGACTGATCACACATAACAGAAGAAAACATAATTTATGCTTACCTGATAAATTCCTTTCTTCTGTTGTGTGATCAGTCCACGGCCCGCCCTGTTTTAAGGCAGGTAAATATCTTTTAAATTATACTCCAGTCACCACTTCACCCTTGGTTACTCCTTTCTCGTTGATTCTTGGTCGAATGACTGGGACTGACGTAGAGGGGAGGAGCTATATGCAGCTCTGCTGGGTGAATCCTCTTGCATTTCCTGTTGGGGAGGAGTTATATCCCAGAAGTAATGATGACCCGTGGACTGATCACACAACAGAAGAAAGGAATTTATCAGGTAAGCATAAATTATGTTTTTTCCTCCTCGGAGGGTGGATTGTTCCCTCCGGAGGTTGTGGCACGTTTTCGCTTTTACATTCTTTTGGAGCTTGCTCATCTACAAAGTCCAGATGTTTATTTGCGATTGTGCTCGTTCCTGATTGCCCCAGGTCTCTCTGCCACAAGAGGGCATGTGTAGTTCCCTGGGGGTGTAACTGTTCCTGAGTGTTGTGCATTTTGTTACAGACAGGCTCGCCTTCGTGTTCTACCCGTTTTTGAGCTTTTGGGGACCCTATCCTTCTTGGCTATGGGACTCATCAGTCTCCTCCTTCGAATGGTTCACCTTGTTAGACATTGGGGGGGGGGTGGCGTTATTTCCTTTAAGTCTTGTTATCAAGATCCTTCCCAGTTTTGTTGGAGGAACAGGGTTTCCGTTAGGCTGGTCCTGCGGATCTTCTGTCCTTCTTGGGTGTTAACCCTCGGGTTGCCTGTCATTTTATTTTATCTGGTTAGGATGAATTTTCTTTTTCATACTATGTTTCCTGTGGGAAGTTTCTCTGGGATCGATACTCGCTGTTTGCTTCTACACGTTAGTCCCATGTTTGTCTGTTTTTTTCTTCCTTCCTCCCTGAGGGCAGATTTAGCCAGCTTGGCAGTTATGACCCTGGTTGCTGGCTGGTCCTGCTTGGGTTCAGATCTTCTGTCTTGTGGCTTATTCAGACACGTGGCGCCTATTATACCTTGTTGGTCAGGTTAGGGTGCCGAGTGCTCTCAATATTATTTATGTTTCTTGTTATTTGTTTTACAAGTTTCAGGTAAGCATTCTCAAGAGGACTTGCGGGTCCGTGCGACTCTCGGTATTGTTTCAGCCCTTAAATAGCCATCTCTATGGTGACTGGGTCAGTGAATTTTGCTGTGTCACTCTCTGTTACTTCCGAAAACCCTCTCACCTTCCCACATGTTGGGAAGGTGAGAGGGTTTAGCGCCTCTTTTGCACCGGTTGGGGGGGGTGCTGCCTTTAGGAGGCCCTGGGAATTGTGCTTTTTGGACTTGTTCCTTTAGTGGTTCTCTTTTTCATTGAGACCTTCTTGGACTTTGTCCGTTTCTCCGTGTGGATTGGGTTACCTTCGGGGGACTTGGATTCCCTTCGGGGGTTGGTTGTTCCTTTTCGGGACATTAGACAGTGTGGTCTTTTTGGGCTCCGGTTAGGGGTCCTTCCCCGGTGTTGGGAATGCTCTGCATCTCATATGGTTCAGGTATTGCCATCCAGGTGGCATGCAAACCCACGTTTTACTGTCCTCTGACTTCGAATCTGAGGTGATGTGGAGGCTTGATGTTTCTCTGTTCGGGGAACTTGTCCTCACTGTTCCCCTTTTGTCTGAAGCTTGTGGCTAGCTGGACAGCTAGCTCAGCATACTAATGCTCTGTGGCTACTCTGTACTGTAACAAACCGAGGGTTGCTAGTTCGATCCCCGGCGAGGTATACTCAGCCTTTCCTCCTTTTGAGGTGGATAAAATGTGCAGCGCCTTATGTCCCTTAAAGGGGATTAGCCACACTTTTCAAGCACAATCATGTTAATGTTGCTTGGATGCCTGTTAGCTCTAGTGTCCTTTTATGGCCTTGAAGGCTTGGCTCTTTGGAGTGTTGGACTCCTGCAAGGGGTGGTCTCTTCCCTTTGCGTCCGGACTTGCAACAGCTTCTTGCTCTTGTTATCCGGGTTATTCTCTATCTTTCCCTGGGAGGTCTGATTTTTTGATATCAGATGAGGGATTTATGTTCCTGTAAGATTTTAATCTAAACATTTGTGGGGCCCAGACGTCTTGTCCTGATTTTCCAGTTGTTGAGGGTCTTACTCTGCGTTTTCTCTTTGTGGATCCCGCTGTGGGATGTTACCGGACCTTAGGATCCTAGGACTGGCCTGGAGGTTCTAGTTTCCGGGGTACTTGAACTAATTTATTTAAACTATATAAGATAAATTTGTATGCAAATAAAGCTCATTTTCTTGTATAACTCTTTTTTAACATGATAAGCGTAAGAGCTGTTGCAGCATAAATACCATAGGAGATAAATATTTGAGGGATAATCGGTAGTAGAAGGTAGTAGAATGGGGTTCAATTTTTGAAAGTAGTAATGATGGTAAGCACTTTAACTAATCATGTGTTTTTAACATTGAATAAATTGGTGGTCGAGGTGTTTGTATATGTGTCTATGACTAAGGCTGAGTAGTCGAAACACGTAAGACAGTTACACATTGTATATTTGTTATAATTTTAGTTTTTTACTTAATACAATTATTGACAGGTCTTAAAGCTTGCTGGTATTTTAGTGATTCTTGGGTACATTTTACATTTGGTACCTGGTTAAGGATTTAGCATAATTAAAATAGTATGTAAATTGTGCAAAGCTAGTCATTTTAGTAAAATTCTTCAAGAAAATAACAGTGTTTATTAAGGTTCATAATCTTAGTTTCTAAGTTTCATTACCTCTTTGTTAATGTTGACAGATTATTCCCCCCCATGAGTGTAATTTAAAATCTGGTATAGATTCTGTGCTTGATCAATGGAAGATTATAGGGCCCATTAATCATGTATCAAAAGTAGAAGCAGATGTATGTGAGAATGTCTGCATCACTTTAAGCCCTCCTTATTAGTGTCCAATGCGAAAATGTATAAAAATTAGGGCAGGATATCTGCGTCAAATTAGGCGTCATGGTTGACAAGGATTGATAAATTAGAAGCCAGACTAGATACCGCAATGTTCAATTCTGCTACCAGCAAAATGTAATTTCCTTCTTAATATGAGGAGAGTCCATGGCTTCATTCATTACTTGTGGGAATACAGATCCTGGCCACCAGGAGGAGGCAAAGACACCGCAGCCAAAGGCTTAAATACCTCCCCCACTTCCCTCATATCCCAGTCATTCTTTGCCTTTCGTCACAGGAGGTTGGCAGAGAAGTGTCAGAAGATACAGAGTAGTTCCTTATGGAGGGTAGTACCCTTCGGAATAGGACTGGAGTTTTAAGTAGTCTTGTCAGCCTCTCAGTTAGAGTATTGACAAATTTTAGGGTCTGGAGATGCAGGGAAAGTCTTTCTGTGAACCCATCCGTACTCGTATTAACAGCTCCTAAGCAATCAGTGTTGACAAGTATTACTGCCTGCTTCTATCACTCAAGTCCATGTCAGGAGCAATGCTACAAGACTGTCAAACTTGAGAGGCTGTGTGTCTGTTCCACGGCAGAGATTCCGGTAAGATCGATTCATTTTTATACACATATGATAACGCAAGAAGACAGGGTCACAGTGTGACTCCTTTTATCTGTATGGAATCAAGGGTTAATATCTCCGGAAGGGGATTGTTGAACAGGGGGGATTTATCGCATAATTTACTTTATTATGTTTTATGCTGCGACATGTGTGAGATGAGGCTCAGGCAGATGTTGGAATGTACAAGTTTTTACTTTACTTTTTGGTTAGCTGCGCAGTCTGTTAGGTTTGTCACACTTTTTCCTGTAGCAGGGGCGGTCCTGCATGGCGCACCACGTGACCGGATGTGGTCACACTGATTTCCTATTTTCCAGACCGTGCAGTTTACCGGAGACAAAGCGGTTTCTCTGTGGGGCCTGGGTCATAGGAGGTGGTGAGTGCCCCATCCATTGGGGGTATAAAGGTGCCATTTATCTTTTTCTATAGTCCATCTTACAAGCGCAAGCTATGGAGGACTCTGATACAGTGGAGGGTACTCCCTCTTTACCTAAATCTAATACCTGTCTATATTGTGAGGAGGCTACGGTATATCCGCCTGCTCAATTATGGTCCACATGCCTTGATAAAGTAATTTTATCTAAAAAAACAAATATGTTTAGTACCTCTGAGCCGTCCACCTCTGAGGAGTCTCCGTCCCGTGAGGTGCGTTCCCTGCTGTCATCTCCTATTACGCATGCAGCTTCCCATTGCACTGCTAATCCTCCTTCTGGAGGGGCCCTCTTACCACCAGACTTTACTGAACAGCTACAAACGGCAGTGTCTGCGGCCTTCAGTGCTTTACCTTGCCCAGCTAAGCGCAAGCGAAAGGTAAAATATTGCTTTCCTTCCCAGGGGTCATCTACTAACTTATTGGATTTATCTGATACAAGACTATCCGATAATGGGGACGCCTCTGATACTTCAGAGCATGATCTTTCTGGGTCGTAATCTGCTGCCTCTAAGCCTCCAGCTGCAGAGGAACCAGACTTTAGATTTAGGATTGAACACTTAGACTTTCTGTTAAAGGAAGTTTTGGCTACTTTAGAAGTCCCAGAACCAAAATTACCTGAGGTACCTTGTATTCCTAAACTAGAAAAGGTCTACGTGGACAGGGTTGTACCACAGACTTTCCCAGTTCCCGTAAAGATGGCAAATATTATTAAGAATAAATGGGAATGACTTGGTTCTTCCTTTTCCCCTTCTTCTTCCTTTAAGAAATTATTCCCATTTCCGAGGCTCTCAATTAGAGTTGTGGGGTTCCATCTTTAAGGTGGATGGCGCTATCTCCACGCTTGCTAAACGCACTACTATCCCGCTTGAGGATAGTTCCTCGTTCAAAGAGCCCATGGATAAGAAGCTAAAAACTCTGTTGAGAAAGATGTGTCAGCACATGGGATATTTATTCCAACCGGCAGCGGCGGTTGCTGCAGTGGCTGGAGCCTCCACCTATTGGTGCTACTCTTTATCTGAGTTGATCGAGTTGCAGGGTCCCTTGACACAATCCAGGAAAGAATTAAGGCCTTGAGAGTGGCTAATTCTTTTATTTGTAATGCAAATATGCATATTATTCGTCTGAATGCCAAGGTGTCAGGTTTTTCAGTACTAGCACGTAGGGCACTCTGGCTGAAGTCTTGGTCTGTGGACATGACTTTAAAATCTAGACTTCTTTCCCTGCCATTTAAGGGGAAGATTCTTTTTGGTCACTGGAGGCAATCGTGCCTTTTTACTGCAGGATAAGAAGAACAAACCTAAGGGACAAGGTCCTAATTTTTGTCCCTTTCGTTCGGATAAACCCCAACAGCAGCCCTCCGCAAAGCCTGATCAGCCCAACGGGAACTTGGAGACCGACTCAGTCTTGGAATAAATCCAAGCAGAACAAGAATCCCGCCGAGTCGACATGATTGGGCGGCCCCCGATACGTCTCTGGACTGTGTGGGGGGCAGACTATATCTCTTTTTAGATGCTTGGTTGGGGGACGTGCAAGAACCTTCGGTCCTAGAGGCCATCACTCAGGGGTACAGGATAGGTTTCAGATCTCATCCACCCAGAGGCAGATTCCTCTTGTCAAACCTGTCTTCAAGGCCAGAAAAATGAGAAGCCTTTCTAGCATGCGTGAGGGATCTCTCCTCCCTGGGAGTAATTGTACCGTTACCTCTAGCAGAAAGAGGTCTGGGATACTACTCAAACATTTTTGTGGTCCCAAAGAAGGCGGGAAATTTTACCCGATTCTGGACCTAAAGTGCTTAAACAAGTTCCTATCGGTCCCATCGTTCAAGATGGAGACGATAAGGTCCATTTTGCCCTTAGTTCAGGATGGACAATTCATGACTACGATAGACTTTAAGGATGCTTACCTTTATGTTCCAATCAACAAGGAACACTTCAAGTTCCTAAGATTCGTTTTACACTTCCATTTGGTCTAGCTACTGCCCCAAGAGTCTTTACGAAGGTTCTGGGGGCTCTGTTCGCAGTGGCAAGAACCAGAGGGAGAGCAGTGGCACCATATTTAGACAACATTTTGGTTCAGGCACCATCCTGTCGGCTGGCAGAGGACCATTCAAAAGCTCTTCTATTTCTTCTTCGATCTCATGGAGTGAAGGTAAACTTAGAAAAGAGTTCTCTTGTCCCAGTGCCAGGGTGGAATTCCTGGGTACGATAATAGACTCCATGTCCATGAGGATATTACTTACAGACCAGAGACGTTACAATCTAACTTCCAATTGTCTTACCCTACAGACCTCCTTAAGGCCCTCTGTGGCCCAGTGTATGGAGGTTATTGGGCTCATGGTGTCCAACATAGACATCATTCAATTCGCAGATACAAAACTGCTGGTAACACTGATGTGTCCAACTCTAGGAGGCGCAATGGTGTGTTGTTATACATACTAATAGCTATAATCGCATAGGAATCTATACACAAATGTAAAGCAGAAAATATGTAGTAACAAAGATGTTATCTGAGTCCATATAAATGGATGCAAGACAGTTCAAATGTCCGGATAGACTATGATGATGGTAGATGTAATCCCAGATGATAGAATCCTCAGTTTGTGGTCACGGCTGCTCCTCTCCAAAGTATAAAATGAATCCAGGCACCTGTGCAGAAAAATCACAAAAAGAGGGCGCCTCCTAGTGTGGTACTGTGATTATAACAGATATCAGATGTGTCTTGTGTTGTAATAATACTCACAAGGAGAGCAGCACCAATTGTGCTAAGTGGTGCAGTCTGGAAACTCTCAGTGTCCTAGCAAACTGATCCTTGGTAGGGATGTAGAAAATCGGCTATCCAGGTACCAGAAAGAGCAAAGACAAGCTTAGGCTTCCAAAAGGTGCAGTATATTTTTATAATATACAAGAACTATTCAGCGCTTAGTCAGTGTCACTAAAAAGGTTAAATACACCAATATACATATAAAAAACTCATAAACAAACAAAATTATAAAATGTCCTTATCATGAACACACATAAAGTCTAATATAAACCTTATCTGGGGTTAGTATACATGATACCTTAAAGTTCCATTTCCAAATAACGTTCCCCCGTAAAAAGAATATACAAGCTTCCAATCTTTGAAGATTTTAGAGCTGTTCCAATTTAATAAGCAGTTGTGATGTCCGTCTTTGCCGCTCCCTTAAACCCAGCCTTTCTTGCCAAGGTTGTAGGATCCAAGATCCAAGATTTGTGTACATAGAAAAGGTTGAAGCACAAAAGAGAACAAATTCAAGTGCAATTTTATTAAAATATATTGCGCTAATTGCAACAATGTACTCACCAGAAGTACAAAAAGATTGTGCCTTTATTAATTTTATGTTAAAAACAGTCTGAGTGTCACAGCATCAATATGAATAAGCCGTTAGCTGGAGTTCACATAGGCAGGATAAGACCTGCAGCGGGTGTATCCGGAATCCCCGCTCTCACCCGTCCGGTTACAATCGTCAGTACCGTGAGCACAGTGTTATGGATATGTCCTTGTACAGGAGTCACCACCTTTGTAACCCCAACGCGTTTCCCCCGGTTCCCACCAGGCTTTTTTAGGGGGATTTAGAAAGAACAACAATGCATCTGGGAAGAAAAATCACAAAAGAGGGTGCCTCCTAGTGTGGTACTGTGATTGTAACAGATATCAGATGTGTCTTGTGTTGTAATAATACTCACAAGGAGAGCAGCACCAATTGTGCTAAGTGGTGCAGTCTGGGAACTCTCAGTGTCCCAGCAAACTGATCCTTGGTAGGGATGTAGAAAATCAGGTATCCAGGTACCAGAAAGAGCAAAGACAAGCTCAGGCTTCCAAAAGGTGCAGTATATTTTTCTCTTGTTAAGTGTATCCAGTCCACGGATCATCCATTACTTATGGGATATTCTCCTTCCCAACAGGAAGTTGCAAGAGGATCACCCACAGCAGAGCTGCTACATAGCTCCTCCCCTAACTGTCATATCCAGTCATTCTCTTGCAAGCCTCAACCAAGATGGAGGTCGTAAGAGGAGTGTGGTGTTTTATACTTAGTTTATTCTTCAATCAAAAGTTTGTTATTTTTAAATGGTGCCGGAGTGTACTGTTTATCTCAGGCAGTATTTAGAAGAAGAATCTGCCTGCGTTTTCTATGATCTTAGCAGAAGTAACTAATATCCATGGCTGTTCTCACATATTCTGAGGAGTGAGGTAACTTCAGAGAGGGAATGGCGTGCAGGTTTTCCTGCAATAAGGTATGTGCAGTTAATATATTTCTAGGGATGGAATTTTCTAGAAAAATGTTGCTGATACCGGATTAATGTAAGTAAAGCCTTAAATGCAGTTAGCTACTGGTATCAGGCTTATTAATAGAGATGCATACTCTTATAAAAATGTAATATAAAACGTTTGCTGGCATGTTTAATAGTTTTTATATGTATTTGGTGATAAAACTTATTGGGGCCTAGTTTTTTTCCACATGGCTGGCTTGAATTCTGCCTAGTAACAGCTTTCCACTGTTGTAATATGAGTGGGAGGGGTTTTTTGTGCAGCAAAAATTACAGATACAGACATCCAGCTTCTTCCTGCATGATCCAGGATATCTCTGGAGGGCTCAAAAGGCTTCAAAGTTGTTTTTGAGGGAGGTAACAAGCCACAGTAGAGCTGTGGCAGTTGTTGTTACTATTTAAAAAAACAAACAAACAAAAAAAAAACGTTTTTGTCAGTTATTATTCTGTTTTTGGTATTAAGGGGTTAATCATCCATTTGCAAGTGGGTGCAATGCTCTGCTAACTTGTTACATACACTGTAAAAATTTTGTTAGTGTAACTGCCTTTTTTCACTGTTATTTCAAATTTTGACAAAAATTTGTGTTTCTTAAAGGTGCAGTAACGTTTTTTATATTGCTTGTAAACTTGTTTAAAGTGTTTTCCAAGCTTGCTAGTCTCATTGCTAGTCTGTTTAAACATGTCTGACACAGAGGAAACAACTTGTTCATTATGTTTGAAAGCCATGGTGGAGCCCCATAGGAGAATGTGTACTAAATGTATTGATTTCACCTTAAACATTAAAGATCAGTCTTTAACTATAAAAGAATTATCACCAGAAGATTCTGACGAGGGGGAAGTTATGCCGACTAACTCTCCCCACGTTTCAGACCCTTCGTCTCCCGCTCAGGGGATGCACGCTAATATGGCGCCAATTGCATCAGGGACGCCCATAGCGATTACCTTGCAGGACATGGCTGCAATCATGAATAATACCCTGTCAGAGGTATTATCCAGGTTGCCTGAATTAAGAGGCAAGCGCGATTGCTCTGGGGTTAGAAGAAATACAGAGCGCGCAGATGCTGTAAAGGCCATGTCTGATACTGCGTCACAATATGCAGATCATGAGGATGGAGAGCTTCAGTCTGTGGGTGACGTCTCTGATTCGGGGAAACCTGATTCAGAGATATCTAATTTTAAATTTAAGCTTGAGAACCTCCGTGTATTGCTTGGGGAGGTATTAGCTGCTCTGAATGACTGTAACACAGTTGCAGTACCAGAGAAATTGTGTAGGCTGGATAAATACTATGCGGTGCCGGTGTGTACTGATGTTTTTCCTATACCTAAAAGGCTTACAGAAATTATTAGCAAGGAGTGGGATAGACCGGGTGTGCCTTTTTCCCCACCTCCTATATTTAGAAAAATGTTTCCAATAGACGCCACTACACGGGACTTAGGGCAGACTGTCCCTAAGGTGGAGGGAGCAGTTTCTACTTTAGCAAAGCGTACCACTATCCTGGTTGAGGACAGTTGTGCTTTTTCAGATCCAATGGATAAAAAATTGGAGGGTTACCTTAAGAAAATGTTTATTCAACAAGGTTTTATTTTTACAGCCCCTTGCATGCATAGCGTCTGTCACGGCCGCGGCGGCATTCTGGTTTGAGGCCCTGGAAGAGGCCATCCATACAGCTCCATTGACTGAAATTTGCTCAATCTAAGCAGGCCTGGAAACCTAACCAGTCCTGGAACAAAGGCAAGCAGGCCAGAAAGCCTGCTGCTGCCTCTAAGACAGCATGAAGGAACGGCCCCCTATCCGGCGACGGATCTAGTAGGGGGCAGACTTTCTCTCTTCGCCCAGGCGTGGGCAAGAGATGTTCAGGATCCCTGGGCGTTGGAGATCATATCTCAGGGATATCTTCTGGACTTCAAAGCTTCCCCTCCACAAGGGAGATTTCATCTTTCAAGGCTATCTGCAAATCAGATAAAGAAAGAGGCATTCCTACGCTGTGTGCAAGACCTCCTAGTTATGGGAGTGATCCATCCAGTTCCGCGGACGTAACAAGGACAGGGTTTTTATTCTAATCTGTTTGTGGTTCCCAAAAAAGAGGGAACCTTCAGACCAATTTTGGATCTAAAGATCTTAAACAAATTCCTCAGAGTTCCATCTTTCAAAATGGAAACTATTCGGACCATCTTACCCATGATCCAAGAAGGTCAGTACATGACCACAGTGGACTTAAAGGATGCCTACCTTCACATACCGATTCACAAAGATCATCATCGGTTTCTAAGGTTTGCCTTTCTAGACAGGCATTACCAATTTGTAGCTCTTCCCTTCGGGTTGGCTACAGCCCCGAGAATCTTTACAAAGGTTCTGGGCTCACTTCTGGCGGTTCTAAGACCGCGAGGCATAGCGGTGGCTCCGTATCTAGACGACATCCTGATACAGGCGTCAAGCTTTCAAGTTGCCAAGTCTCATACAGAGATAGTTCTGGCATTTCTGAGGTCGCACGGGTGGAAAGTGAACGAGGAAAAGAGTTCTCTATCCCCACTCACAAGAGTCTCCTTCTTAGGGACTCTTATAGATTCTGTAGAAATGAAAATTTACCTGACGGAGTCCAGGTTATCAAAACTTCTAAATGCTTGCCGTGTTCTTCACTCCATTCCGCGTCCTTCGGTAGCTCAGTGTATGGAGGTAATCGGCTTAATGGTAGCGGCAATGGACATAGTGCCATTTGCGCGCCTTCATCTCAGACCGCTGCAATTATGCATGCTGAGTCAGTGGAATGGGGATTACACAGATTTGTCCCCTCTGCTAAATCTGGATCAAGAGACCAGAGATTCTCTTCTCTGGTGGTTGTCTCGGGTACACCTGTCCAAGGGTATGACCTTTCGCATGCCAGATTGGACAATTGTAACAACAGATGCCAGCCTTCTAGGTTGGGGTGCAGGAAAAAGAGAGAGAACTCAGAGGCGCCAAACATGGCCTAGTATAGCCAGATACCAGATATAACAATACACAGGGTAACAATTGAATACTCACAAAAGAGATGCACCCATTGGTGCTATTGAAGCAGACTGGAACCTCTCAGTGGTCCAGCTCACTGATGTAATTCACGTGTCAGTTGTAGTCCTTGATGGTGGTGATTGTCAGGTTCCTGAGTGAACACAAAAGAAGCAAACCATAGCCCAGTTACGTTTATATAAATGAGTGGTAATCTGAGCAATCCTACTTACAAGATCCAAAGCACCTACAGGTGCATATACTGCAAACTGGAACTAAACAGTCGCCCAGTAGACTGATCCCTCCAGGTGATTGCAGAATAGCTCGCTGGTGCCACTCAAAAGTTTTAGCAGCATGCGAATGGTATATAAAAGATGTCCAAAAAGCAAGTGTATTACTGTAAAAATCTTTATTAAAATGTGACGCGTTTCTCAGCTAAAACAAGCTGTTTCATCAGGCTAAAAAATTAGGTTGGGGTGCAGTCTGGAATTCCCTGAAGGCACAGGGATCGTGGACTCAGGAGGAGAAACTCCTTCCAATAAATATTTTGGAGTTAAGAGCGATATTCAATGCTCTTCTGGCTTGGCCTCAGTTAGCAACTCTGAGGTTCATCAGATTTCAGTCTGACAACATCACGACTGTGGCTTACATCAACCATCAAGGGGGAACCAGGAGTTCCCTAGCGATGTTAGAAGTCTCAAAAATAATTCGCTGGGCAGAGTACCACTCTTGCCACCTGTCAGCAATCCATATCCCAGGCGTTGAGAACTGGGAGGCGGATTTTCTAAGTCGTCAGACTTTCCATCCGGGGGAGTGGGAACTCCATCCGGAGGTGTTTGCTCAGTTGATTCATCGTTGGGGCAAACCAGAGTTGGATCTCATGGCGTCTCGCCAGAACGCCAAGCTTCCTTGTTACGGATCCAGGTCCAGGGACCCAGAAGCGACGCTGATAGATGCTCTAGCAGCGCCTTGGTTCTTCAACCTGGCTTATGTATTTCCACCGTTTCCTCTGCTCCCTCGACTGATTGCCAAAATCAGTGATTCTGATAGCACCTGCGTGGCCACGCAGGACTTGGTATGCAGACCTAGTGGACATGTCATCCTTTCCACCATGGACTCTGCCTCTAAGACAGGACCTTCTGATACAAGGTCCTTTCAATCATCCAAATCTAATTTCTCTGAGACTGACTGCATGGAGATTGAACGCTTGATTCTATCAAAGCGTGGCTTCTCCGAGTCAGTCATTGATACTTTAATACAGGCACGAAAGCCTGTTACCAGGAAAATCTACCACAAGATATGGAGTAAATATCTTTATTGGTGTGAATCCAAGAATTACTCATGGAGTAAGGTTAGGATTCCTAGAATATTGTTTTTTCTCCAAGAGGGCTTGGACAAAGGATTATCAGCTAGTTCCTTAAAGGGACAGATTTCTCCAACATAGGTGTGTCCGGTCCACGGCGTCATCCTTACTTGTGGGATATTCTCTTCCCCAACAGGAAATGGCAAAGAGCCCAGCAAAGCTGGTCACATGATCCCTCCTAGGCTCCGCCTACCCCAGTCATTCTCTTTGCCGTTGTACAGGCAACATCTCCACGGAGATGGCTTAGAGTTTTTTAGTGTTTAACTGTAGTTTTTATTATTCAATCAAGAGTTTGTTATTTTGAAATAGTGCTGGTATGTACTATTTACTCAGAAACAGAAAAGAGATGAAGATTTCTGTTTGTATGAGGAAAATGATTTTAGCAACCGTCACTAAAATCCATGGCTGTTCCACACAGGACTGTTGAGAGCAATTAACTTCAGTTGGGGGAACAGTGAGCAGTCTCTTGCTGCTTGAGGTATGACACATTCTAACAAGACGATGTAATGCTGGAAGCTGTCATTTTCCCTATGGGATCCGGTAAGCCATGTTTATTAAGATCGTAAATAAGGGCTTCACAAGGGCTTATTAAGACTGTAGACTTTTTCTGGGCTAAATCGATTCATTATTAACACATATTTAGCCTTGAGGAATCATTTATTCTGGGTATTTTGATATAATAATATCGGCAGGCACTGTTTTAGACACCTTATTCTTTAGGGGCTTTCCCAAATCATAGGCAGAGCCTCATTTTCGCGCCGGTGTTGCGCACTTGTTTTTGAGAGGCATGACATGCAGTCGCATGTGAGAGGAGCTCTGATACTTAGAAAAGACTTTCTGAAGGCGTCATTTGGTATCGTATTCCCCTTTGGGCTTGGTTGGGTCTCAGCAAAGCAGATACCAGGGACTGTAAAGGGGTTAAAGTTAAAAACGGCTCCGGTTCCGTTATTTTAAGGGTTAAAGCTTCCAAATTTGGTGTGCAATACTTTTAAGGCTTTAAGACACTGTGGTTGTGGTGAAAATTTGGTGAATTTTGAACAATTCCTTCATGTTTTTTCGCAATTGCAGTAATAAAGTGTGTTCAGTTTAAAATTTAAAGTGACAGTAACGGTTTTATTTTAAAACGTTTTTTGTACTTTGTTATCAAGTTTATGCCTGTTTAACATGTCTGAACTACCAGATAGACTGTGTTCTGAATGTGGGGAAGCCAGAATTCCCATTCATTTAAATAAATGTGATTTATGTGACAATGACAATGATGCCCAAGATGATTCCTCAAGTGAGGGGAGTAAGCATGGTACTGCATCATTCCCTCCTTCGTCTACACGAGTCTTGCCCACTCAGGAGGCCCCTAGTACATCTAGCGCGCCAATACTCCTTACTATGCAACAATTAACGGCTGTAATGGATAATTCTGTCAAAAACATTTTAGCCAAAATGAACACTTATCAGCGTAAGCGCGACTGCTCTGTTTTAGATACTGAAGAGCATGACGACGCTGATAATAATGGTTCTGAAGGGCCCCTAACCCAGTCTGATGGGGCCAGGGAGGTTTTGTCTGAGGGAGAAATTACTGATTCTGGGAACATTTCTCAACAAGCTGAACCTGATGTGATTACGTTTAAATTTAAGTTGGAACATCTCCGCATTCTGCTTAAGGAGGTATTATCCACTCTGGATGATTGTGACAAGTTGGTCATCCCAGAGAAACTATGTAAAATGGACAAGTTCCTAGAGGTCCCGGGGCTCCCAGAAGCTTTTCCTATACCCAAGCGGGTGGCGGACATTGTTAATAAAGAATGGGAAAGGCCCGGTATTCCTTTCGTCCCTCCCCCCATATTTAAAAAATTGTTTCCTATGGTCGACCCCAGAAAGGACTTATGGCAGACAGTCCCCAAGGTCGAGGGAGTGGTTTCCACTTTAAACAAACGCACCACTATACCCATAGAGGATAGTTGTGCTTTCAAAGATCCTATGGATAAAAAATTAGAAGGTTTACTTAAAAAGATGTTTGTTCAGCAGGGTTACCTTCTACAACCAATTTCATGCATTGTCCCTGTAGCTACAGCCGCATGTTTCTGGTTCGATGAGCTGATAAAGGCGGTCGATAGTGATTCTCCTCCTTATGAGGAGATTATGGACAGAATCAATGCTCTCAAATTGGCTAATTCTTTCACCCTAGACGCCACTTTGCAATTGGCTAGGTTAGCGGCTAAGAATTCTGGGTTTGCTATTGTGGCGCGCAGAGCGCTTTGGTTGAAATCTTGGTCAGCTGATGCGTCTTCCAAGAACAAGCTACTTAACATTCCTTTCAAGGGGAAAACGCTGTTTGGCCCTGACTTGAAAGAGATTATCTCTGATATCACTGGGGGTAAGGGCCACGCCCTTCCTCAGGATCGGCCTTTCAAGGCAAAAAATAAACCTAATTTTCGTCCCTTTCGTAGAAATGGACCAGCCCAAAGTGCTACGTCCTCTAAGCAAGAGGGTAATACTTCTCAAGCCAAGCCAGCTTGGAGACCAATGCAAGGCTGGAACAAGGGAAAGCAGGCCAAGAAACCTGCCACTGCTACCAAGACAGCATGAAATGTTGGCCCCCGATCCGGGACCGGATCTGGTGAGGGGCAGACTCTCTCTCTTCGCTCAGGCTTGGGCAAGAGATGTTCTGGATCCTTGGGCGCTAGAAATAGTCTCCCAAGGTTATCTTCTGGAATTCAAGGGGCTTCCCCCAAGGGGGAGGTTCCACAGGTCTCAGTTGTCTTCAGACCACATAAAAAGACAGGCATTCTTACATTGTGTAGAAGACCTGTTAAAAATGGGAGTGATTCATCCTGTTCCATTAAGAGAACAAGGGATGGGGTTCTACTCCAATCTGTTCATAGTTCCCAAAAAAGAGGGAACGTTCAGACCAATCTTAGATCTCAAGATCTTAAACAAGTTTCTCAAGGTTCCATCGTTCAAGATGGAAACCATTCGAACTATTCTTCCTTCCATCCAGGAAGGTCAATTCATGACCACAGTGGATTTAAAGGATGCGTATCTACATATTCCTATCCACAAGGAACATCATCGGTTCCTAAGGTTCGCATTCCTGGACAAGCATTACCAGTTCGTGGCGCTTCCTTTCGGATTAGCCACTGCTCCAAGGATTTTCACAAAGGTACTAGGGTCCCTTCTAGCTGTGCTAAGACCAAGGGGCATTGCTGTAGTACCTTACTTGGACGACATTCTGATTCAAGCGTCGTCCCTTCCTCAAGCAAAGGCTCACACGGACATTGTCCTGGCCTTTCTCAGATCTCACGGATGGAAAGTGAACGTGGAAAAGAGTTCTCTATCTCCGTCAACAAGGGTTCCCTTCTTGGGAACAATAATAGACTCCTTAGAAATGAGGATTTTTCTGACAGAGGCCAGAAAAACAAAACTTCTAGACTCTTGTCGGATACTTCATTCCGTTCCTCTTCCTTCCATAGCGCAGTGCATGGAAGTGATCGGTTTGATGGTAGCGGCAATGGACATAGTTCCTTTTGCGCGCATTCATCTAAGACCATTACAACTGTGCATGCTCAGTCAGTGGAATGGGGACTATACAGACTTGTCTCCGAAGATACAAGTAAATCAGAGGACCAGAGACTCACTCCGTTGGTGGCTGTCCCTGGACAACCTGTCACAAGGGATGACATTCCGCAGACCGGAGTGGGTCATCGTCACGACCGACGCCAGTCTGATGGGCTGGGGCGCGGTCTGGGGATCCCTGAAAGCTCAGGGTCTTTGGTCTCGGGAAGAATCTCTTCTACCGATAAATATTCTGGAACTGAGAGCGATATTCAATGCTCTCAAGGCTTGGCCTCAGCTAGCGAGGGCCAAGTTCATACGGTTTCAATCAGACAACATGACAACTGTTGCGTACATCAACCATCAGGGGGGAACAAGGAGTTCCCTAGCGATGGAAGAAGTGACCAAAATCATTCTATGGGCGGAGTCTCACTCCTGCCACCTGTCTGCTATCCACATCCCAGGAGTGGAAAATTGGGAAGCGGATTTTCTGAGTCGTCAGACATTGCATCCGGGGGAGTGGGAACTCCATCCGGAAATCTTTGCCCAAGTCACTCAGCTGTGGGGCATTCCAGACATGGATCTGATGGCCTCTCGTCAGAACTTCAAAGTTCCTTGCTACGGGTCCAGATCCAGGGATCCCAAGGCGGCTCTAGTGGATGCACTAGTATCACCTTGGACCTTCAAACTAGCTTATGTGTTCCCGCCGTTTCCTCTCATCCCCAGGCTGGTAGCCAGGATCAATCAGGAGAGGGCGTCGGTGATCTTGATAGCTCCTGCGTGGCCACGCAGGACTTGGTATGCAGATCTGGTGAATATGTCATCGGCTCCACCTTGGAAGCTACCTTTGAGACGAGACCTTCTTGTTCAGGGTCCGTTCGAACATCCGAATCTGGTTTCACTCCAGCTGACTGCTTGGAGATTGAACGCTTGATCTTATCGAAGCGAGGGTTCTCAGATTCTGTTATCGATACTCTTGTTCAGGCCAGAAAGCCTGTAACTAGAAAGATTTACCACAAAATTTGGAAAAAATATATCTGTTGGTGTGAATCTAAAGGATTCCCTTGGGACAAGGTTAAGATTCCTAAGATTCTATCCTTCCTTCAAGAAGGATTGGAAAAAGGATTATCTGCTAGTTCCCTGAAGGGACAGATTTCTGCCTTGTCTGTGTTACTTCACAAAAAGCTGGCAGCTGTGCCAGATGTTCAAGCCTTTGTTCAGGCTCTGGTTAGAATTAAGCCTGTTTACAAACCTTTGACTCCTCCTTGGAGTCTCAACTTAGTTCTTTCAGTTCTTCAGGGGGTTCCGTTTGAACCCTTACATTCCGTTGATATTAAGTTATTATCTTGGAAAGTTTTGTTTTTAGTTGCAATTTCTTCTGCTAGAAGAGTTTCAGAATTATCTGCTCTGCAGTGTTCTCCTCCTTATCTGGTGTTCCATGCAGATAAGGTGGTTTTACGTACTAAACCTGGTTTTCTTCCAAAAGTTGTTTCTAACAAAAACATTAACCAGGAGATTATCGTACCTTCTCTGTGTCCGAAACCAGTTTCAAAGAAGGAACGTTTGTTGCACAATTTGGATGTTGTTCGCGCTCTAAAATTCTATTTAGATGCTACAAAGGATTTTAGACAAACATCTTCCTTGTTTGTTGTTTATTCCGGTAAAAGGAGAGGTCAAAAAGCAACTTCTACCTCTCTCTCTTTTTGGATTAAAAGCATCATCAGATTGGCTTACGAGACTGCCGGACGGCAGCCTCCCGAAAGAATCACGGCTCATTCCACTAGGGCTGTGGCTTCCACATGGGCCTTCAAGAACGAGGCTTCTGTTGATCAGATATGTAGGGCAGCGACTTGGTCTTCACTGCACACTTTTACCAAATTTTACAAGTTTGATACTTTTGCTTCTTCTGAGGCTATTTTTGGGAGAAAGGTTTTGCAAGCCGTGGTGCCTTCCATTTAGGTGACCTGATTTGCTCCCTCCCTTCATACGTGTCCTAAAGCTTTGGTATTGGTTCCCACAAGTAAGGATGACGCCGTGGACCGGACACACCTATGTTGGAGAAAACAGAATTTATGTTTACCTGATAAATTACTTTCTCCAACGGTGTGTCCGGTCCACGGCCCGCCCTGGTTTTTTTAATCAGGTCTGATAATTTATTTTCTTTAACTACAGTCACCACGGTACCATATGGTTTCTCCTATGCAAATATTCCTCCTTAACGTCGGTCGAATGACTGGGGTAGGCGGAGCCTAGGAGGGATCATGTGACCAGCTTTGCTGGGCTCTTTGCCATTTCCTGTTGGGGAAGAGAATATCCCACAAGTAAGGATGACGCCGTGGACCGGACACACCGTTGGAGAAAGTAATTTATCAGGTAAACATAAATTCTGTTTTCTGCTCTGTCTATTCTTTTGCACAAGCGTCTGGCAGAGGTTCCAGACGTCCAGGCATTTTGCCAGGCTTTGGTTAGAATTAAGCCTGTGTTTAAACCTGTTGCTCCCCCGTGGAGCTTATTGTTGGTTCTTAAAGTTCTTCAAGGAGTTCCGTTTGAACCCCTTCATTCCATTGATATTAAACTTTTATCTTGGAAAGTTCTGTTTTTGATGGCTATTTCCTCGGCTCGGAGAGTCTCTGAGCTATCTGCCTTACAATGTGATTCTCCTTATCTGATTTTTCATGCAGATAAGGTAGTCCTGCGTACCAAACCTGGGTTTTTACCTAAGGTGGTTTCTAACAAGAATATCAATCAAGCGATTGTTGTTCCATCATTGTGTCCTAATCCTTCTTCAAAGAAGGAACGTCTTTTACATAATCTGGACGTAGTCCGTGCCTTGAAGTTTTACTTACAAGCTACTAAAGATTTACGTCAAACATCTACCCTGTTTGTCGTTTACTCTGGACAGAGGAGAGGTCAAAAAGCTTCGGCAACCTCTCTTTCCTTTTGGCTTCGGAGCATAATACGCCTAGCCTATGAGACTGCTGGACAGCAGCCCCCTGAAAGTATTACAGCTCATTCTACTAGAGCTGTGGCTTCCACCTGGGCCTTTAAAAATGAGGCCTCTGTTGAACAGATTTGCAAGGCCGCGACTTGGTCTTCGCTTCACACTTTTTCCAAATTTGATACTTTTGCTTCTTCGGAGGCTGTTTTTGGGAGAAAGGTTCTTCAGGCAGTGGTTCCTTCCGCTTAATCCTGCCTTGTCCCTCCCATCATCCGTGTACTTTAGCTTTGGTATTTGTATCACATAAGTAATGGATGATCCGTGGACTGGATACACTTAACAAGAGAAAACATAATTTATGCTTACCTGATAAATTTATTTCTCTTGTAGTGTATCCAGTCCACGGCCCGCCCTGTCCTTTTAAGGCAGGTCTAAATTTTAATTAAACTACAGTCACCACTGCACCCTATGGTTTCTCCTTTCTCTGTTTGTTTTCGGTCGAATGACTGGATATGACAGTTAGGGGAGGAGCTATGTAGCAGCTCTGCTGTGGGTGATCCTCTTGCAACTTCCCGTTGGGAAGGAGAATATCAAATAAGTAATGGATGATCCGTGGACTGGATAAACTACAAGAGAAATAAATTTATCAGGTAAGCATAAATTATGTTTTTATTAAAAACAGAATAAAAAACTAAAGGTGTGTATATTCACCCAAAGTATATAAAAACAATGCAAACAACAGATTGCAACGCGTTTCTCAGCTTTGCTAACTGTTTCATCAGGCATCCTTCATTCCATTCGCCAGGTTCCATCTCAGGCCTCTTCAGCTGTGCATGCTGAGCCAGTGGAACGGCGACCACTTGGATCTGTCACAACAGATTTCTCTGGACAACCGGTCGAGAGAATCGCTCTCTTGGTGGCTCTGTCCAGATCTCCTGTGCCAAGGGACATCCTTCTTGAGACCATCCTGGGAGATTGTGACTACGTATGCAAGTCTATCAGGATGGGGAGCTTTTTAGGGTGCCAGAAAGGCACAGGGCCTGTGGACTCGAGAGAAATCTCTCCTCCCGATCAATATTTTGAAGGCTTGGCCTCTTCTGGGTTCGTCCCAGTTTATTAGATTCCAATCAGACAACATAACCTCGGCGGCTTACATCAGCCATCATGGGGGGAACGAGGCGCTCCCTAGCATTGAGGGAAGTATCTCGAATTCTTGAATGGGCGGAGCCTCAAAATTGCTCGCTGTCAGCGATCCACATTCCGGGTGTGGACAACTGGGAAGCGGATTTTCTCTGCAGACAATCCTTTCATCCAGGGTAATGGTTTCTCCATCCCGAGGTATTTGCGGAGATTTGCAACAAATGGGGGATGCCGGAGATAGATCTTATGGCGTCCCGACTCAATACCAAGCTACCCAGATATGGGTCGCGGTCCAGGTATCCTCAGGCAGAGCTGATAGATGCATTAGCAGTACCTTGGAAGTTCAGTCTAGTTTACATTTTTCCACCGTTACCACTTCTCCCTCGGGTAGTGGCCCGCATCAAGCAGGAGCAAGCTTCGGCAATACTAATTGCTCCATCTTGGCCCCGAAGGATGTGGTTCCCGAACCTGGTGGGGATGTCTTCATCTCCTCCATGGAGCTTACCTTGTTGCAGGGATCTGCTGGAACAGGGTCCTTTTGTTAATCAAAATCTAGATTCTCTGAGGTTGACTGCATGGAGATTGAACGCTTAGTCCTTGCCAAGAGAGGTTTTTCTGAGAGAGTGATTGATACTCTCATTCAAGCTAAGAGGCTCGCTGAGCTTTCTGATGTGCAGTCTTTTGTTCAGGCTCTGTCTAGAATCAGGCCGGTGTTTAGACCTACCGCTCCTCCTTGGAGTTTAAATCTAGTTCTTATTTAAGGTTTTGCAGAGGGCTCCTTTTGAGCCTATGGGGCATATTTATGGGGCATATTTATCAAGCTCCATATTTATCAAGACCGCTGCTCCATAACCTCGCCGGAAATCAATTTTTGACACCCCCTGCATTGGCCGCGAGTCTGCAGGGGGTGGCGTTGGTGCAATGCTGAATATGGCGAGCATATTGCTCGCCGTATTCAGCGAGGTCTGACGGACCTGATCCTTGATAACAGACCTTGATAATTTGGGGCCTATGCATTAGATTGACATTAAATTACTGTCTTGGAAGGTTCTTTTTCTACTGGCTACTGCTTCGGCAAGCAGAGTCTCTGAGATGGTGGCCTTGCAATGTGAGCCTCCTTATGAATTAACTGTTTTTCATGCTGATAAGGCTGTTCTTTGTACTGGATTCGGTTTTCTCCCTAAGGTCGTTTTTAAACGTAACATCATTCAGGAGATTGTGGTTCCTTCCTTGTGTCCTAATACTTCTTCGCCGAAGGAACGGTTAATTCATCATTTGGATGTGGTTTGGGCTTTGAAATTCCATCTTCAAGCTACAAAGGATTTTAGACAGTCTTCTTCCTTGTTTGTTTTTTATTCTGGGAAACGTAGAGGGCAGAAGGTCTCTTCCACTTCCTTATCTTTTTGGTTGAGGAGTATTATTCGCTTGTCATATGATATAGCGGGACATAAGCCTCCTCAGAGGATTATGGCTCATTAAACTAGAGCTGTGGCTTCATCCTGGGTCTTTAAGAATGAGGCCTCTATGAAGCAGATTTGTAGGGCGGCTACCTGGTCCTCCTTACATACCTTTTCAAAATTTTACAAATTTTGCGTTTTTTGCTTCGGCTGAAGCAGCTTTTGGGAGAAAGGTTTTTCAGCCTGTGGTGCCCTCAGAATAAGGGTCCGCCTCTCTTTTACCCTCCCGTTTTCATTCAGTGTCCTCTAGAGCTTGGGTACATGTTTTCCACGAGTCATGAATAAAGCCATGGACTCTCTTCATATTAAAAAGGAAAACATAAATTATGCTTACCTGATAATTTCCATTCCTTCCATTCCTTCTGTATGAGGAGAGTCCATGGCCCCCGTCCGTTTTTCTCCATTGGGCGGACATAAATTTTTGTTTTTTCTTCTGGCACCCTTTATACCCTGATATTTCTCCTACTGTTCCTTGTTCCCTTGGCAGAATGACTGGGATATGAGGGAAGTGGGGGAGGTATTTAAGCCTTTGGCTGGGGTGTCTTTGCCTCCTCCTGGTGGCCAGGTTCTGTATTCCCACAAGTAATGAATGAAGCCGTGGACACTACTCATACAGAAGGAAAGGAAATTATCTGGTAAGCATAATTTAGGTTTTTAGTAGATCGTATTCTCCAGTTATATGACTATATAAGTGGAAAACGGGTCATCAAAACCTCAGTGATACTCTAAAGGGAACTCAGGGACAAAATAAGCCAGGAGGTGTCTGCTCAAGGAATTGTTCCCAAAAACAAAACAGGGTCCTGAAGGAGAAGCTGTCCGAAGAAAAATAGCTCATGGTATTAATGGTGGTTCAAGATATGAATATGAGCGCACTCGTGGACAGCGACTATTTACCCGGTAAGTTTTATGTCATACTTGTCGCAATAGGCTGCATAACAAAATTAATTTATTATTCTTAGTTTAATATTATTATAGTTTTATTAATTAAACCTTACAAACTTGGTCGGCCTAGTAACATAAAATTAAAATATAAAAAGCACTTTTTATATATAGTCAAAATTAAACTTTAATGAATCAGATAGGGTAGACAATTTTAAGCAACTTTCCAGTTTACTTTCAGCATCAAATCTGTACTCTTGGTATTCTTTATTGAAAACTAAACCTAGGTAGGCTCATATGCTAATTTCTAAGCCCTTCAAGGCCGCCTCTTATCTCAGTACATTTTGACAGGTTTTCACAGCTAGATAGCGCTAGTTTATGTTTGTCATGTATAACACTGTGCTCACTCCCGTGGAATTATTTATGAGTCAGCACTAATTGGCTAAAATGCATGTCTGCCAAAAGAACTGAAATAAGGGGCAGTCTGCAGAGAGTTAGATACAAGATAATCACAGTGGTAAAAAGTGTATTAAAATAACCATGTTGGTTATGCAAAGCTGGGGAATGGGTAATAAAGGGTTTATCTATCTTTTTAAAGAATAACAATTTTGAAGTAGACTGTCCCTTTAAGGACGCTAGACACTAGCTCAATCTACTTAGTAACCATCAAATTCGATCAGTCACATTGAGAAAATTCTTAGTGTATACAGCATTACTGGAATATTATAGCTTTGTCTCAACCCCTAGGGAAGTTTTATAACCTTTATTACTTAGCTTCAATTCCAAGCAAAAGATACAACTCTTAGGGCTCCAAGTACGAAGCAGCAAAAGCTGCTCCGAAGCCTTTGCAGGGCAGGTTCTCATATGTGAGCCTGCTTCCGGCAATGTAAGAAGCAGTTGTCATTATACCGCTGCTTCTTAAACTCTCCGCCACCAGAAATCACGAGAGCTTGCTCGCTGTAGGTGATTGACATTCACTTTGCGCAAATTAACACACTCATCGGAGTGTGTAATGATGCATATGGGCCAGCGGATCAATAGATCTGCTGCCCGCATGAAGGGAAGGTGGGCGGACAGCTTCGCAAGTTGAGAAGCTGTCCTCCCGCCTTTTAATACATTGGGCTGATAGAATGTGGGCAATATCATTGATCTGCGAGAAAACCTAAGCTCCAAGATGGTGGTGCCCAGTATGAAGAGGTGGAGCTTCAGTATCTGGCACCTTTAATTATTAAAACATGAGCACTGATTTGAAAAGAGCTGCTGGAACAGGATGAAATGCAACATATTAAGTAGTTACTATTCTTTTGAAGTTGTGCTCAGCAGTTTAATGTACCTTTAAACACTAAGGGGTAAATTGCAAGTGGAGCGGTATTTAGAGCTCTGGCTCGAGCGTAAACACTGCTAGAAGTAAATCTTTTTGCGCGTTGGTTAGTGCACCTATTACAGATTGAAAGTAAAAGTTATGCGCGTGAGAGAAACCTGAAGTGTGCTAACTTTAGGACTTCTGATTATCGCGACTACACTTAACTTTTTCTCCCCATAGACTTCAATGGAGAGCATAGAAGAAAAAGCCTAACAGATATTGCTTGTGCGCTAACCAGACAGGAGTTATTAATATTTCACATTCCAATCTTCTTCACATACAGGAAATTTGGAAAATGTTATTTGTATTTTAAATAAATGTGTCTATATATATATATATATATTAAAAAATATCATTTGACCACATCAGCTCAAGGGAAGCCAATATAATATCAGATTATTGGAGAACCAGGGTTAACTAAGAGAGTAGGCGTATCCCTGGGTGCACAGGGGGCATCAAAATTATTATAAAAAATAAAAAATGAAGAAAAAAAGATATATATTTATATTTAATATTTATACATTATCACATATATATATATATATATATATATATATATATATATATATATATAAAACAAAACAAAGAGGAAAACAAAACTCCACAGCGCTGATCTCACAGTATATAGTGTACTGTTTCAATACACCTAATGTAACAAATTAATTGCATGAATGTATTGGACAATGATTCCTAAAAAGAGCACATTGCTACAATGTTTACATATACAGAGTAGGAAGTGAATGAACACATATAAATTAAATTTATCAGCTGTTATTTCGATATTGCAGTGGATAATGTATAGAGAATATGTAGTTCCCAAATATGTTGGTCAAGTCTTAAATGAGCAAGGGTGTTTTATCTTCAAAAATGAACGTTCAGCAATGCAGACATAGAATAGCAACAATCCCAAATGGCTTCACAGGCTACTCACATTGGGTGACCTCAATCATATGAGGTAAGGAACGGGCGTTGTGGATGTACCAGGCCCCAGCACTGATCCTCCAGTAGCAAGCTTGCGATCCTGTGCGTTGTCCCAGATAGATTTTCTGTTTGTCAGTTGGAGCCACAGCGCGTAGTTTATTTCAATTCTCTCCACTTCCCGGGCTCTCCAATGTTGTTGTCGGCAACCGTTCTTTGTTTCTTTGATAACTCCAACGTATTATATAGAGGAAACAAACACGGCACATAGCATAATACTGTTTAAAAGGTAACACAAATTTATTTAAAGCACGAGAATGATACTCACAAACGGGACCTCAGTTTGTATGAGGTATCAATATAACATCTCAATAAAAGGACCATAGTCCCACACTGTGATAAAAGTTTCCACTTGAGTAATCTATGGTGTACATAAAATAGTCTTTAAGGATGAGCAGCCAGATTCAACACTCAGCCTTACGCGTTTCAAAGTTTAAAACTTCTTCCTCAGAGGCATTGTTGAATCTGGTCTGTTGTGGCCATTTTAAAAACTCCCGCTTAGCGGGGAGGGTGGGTGTGTGAACCGGCTGCTCATTCATTGGTCCATTGTGTTACACCCCTGTTATCATCCGGGGTATTTTTCAGTGTGGAAAAAATCGTACACAGAAAAAGTTCAGATTATTTCCAATGTCACATATTTAAAAATTTCATTATAATGTAATGTAGATCTTACTAGAAAAACTTTTATGTTCAAATATGTCGCATGTTTATACTGGCATCTAAATACATATAAAAGTAATTAAAGAGGTATTGGAAGTACTCTCGATGATTCATTGTCTGATCGGACATCAAATTAACTCTATCCTTGCGTTGTATGATATTAATATGAACATTTGTGTAGATATAAAAATGTCTCCAAAATTGTTTACTTTCCATGAGAATATGTTATACACAAACCAAAAATATTCTCCTCCATGTTAAACCGGAGGTGATTTTAAGTTTTTTCTTTAGTGGACTCACTTGGGAAAAAAGGTTTGTCTAACAAATTGTATTACTGGTAATTATAAACAACGAAAAGCCCTATATGTAGTCTATTATCATCTCTTTTGTATGATCAATCAATTCATATTTCATAAAATTGATCTCTAAGTGGTTTTTATAGATGATTTAATTTGTTTTATTTTCCACCAAGGATGTAATCTATAAGTAGCTTGTAAAGATATATAAAAAATCTCTAAAAAATGTATATAAGAAAATAAACATATATATGTATACATACACACACATCCATGTATATATAAATGAATATATGTATGTATATATGAGCCTGCAGTGATGCTGTAAGGACTTTTTATGGCACACAGCATCTATATTTTATAGATTCTAAAGATTGTTGTTATAGAAATGCTACAATATCTACATCTTTATTGAGTCCTCCTGGATGCAAGGTGTTAAAAGCATGTATCCAGTAAGTTTCTCTTTGCCTCAATGTTCTAACTCTGTCTCCCCCGCTATGATTTTGTGGGATATGTTCAAGGATCGTTCCTTTTAAACATTTTGGATCTTTCTGATGGTATTTTCTGTAGTGGTCCGAAAGGTTATGTCCTGTGAAACAAGCTTCAATATTTTTAATATGCTCTAATAGTCTAGTTTTAAAGACTCTTTTGGACCTACCGATATACTGCAGTCCATAGCTGCATTCTAATAAATAAACACAAAACTCACTTTTACAGTTAGTTAAAGTGTTTATTTTGCAGCTTTTGTTGTTGGATTTGGATTGGACCACATGTGTTGGTTTGTTCTTATTATATGCATGTGCACAGCCTTCGCAATTTTTGCGGTTACATTTATAGAATCCTTGACTGTTACTTTCTAGCCAGGTTTTTTTATGATTTTTCCTTTTTAGTTTGCTGGGGGCAAGTATGTTTTTTAGAGATTTATTTTTTCTAAAAGTTACTGTAGGGCAATCCCCTAGATTCTTCTTTAAAAATTTGTCCTGTTTCAGGACCGGCCAATATTTTTTTAGAATTTGTATGATTTCGGGGGCGGCCTCATTATATGTGGTGATGAAACCTGGATCCCTTGTTTTTCTCTTAGTATTATTAGTTTTTTCTATGCTCTTAGTTTCTCGTATTTCCTCCTGATTTTTTGCTAAAAGATCTTCTCTGTTTAAATTTCTAGCCTTTATATATGCAGTATTTATAATCTTTGCATTGTAGTTTTTACTTGCAAATTGTTGTTTTAATAAATTAGATTCCTTATCATAGTCTTCTAATTTCTCTTGTTAAGTGTAGTCAGTCCACGGGTCATCCATTACTTATGGGATTATATCTCTTCCCCAACAGGAAGTTGCAAGAGGATCACCCAAGCAGATCTGCTATATAACTCCTCCCCTCACATGTCATATCCAGTCATTCTCTTGCAAGCTAACTAAAGACAGGTTGTTGTGAGAAGGCTGTTGTGTTTTTAAACTTAGTTTATTTCTTCAATCAAAAGTTTGTTATTTTAAATGGCACCGGAGTGTGCTGTTTGTTCTCAGGCAGCATTAGAAGAAGAATCTGCCTGCGTTTTCTATGATCTTAGCAGACGTAACTAAGATCCACTGGCTGTTTCTCGCACATTCTGAGGAGTGAGGTAACTTCAGAAGAGGGGAATAGCATGCAGGGCCCCCCTGCAAACGAGGTATGTGCAGTAAATTATTTTTCTAAGCAATGGAATTGACTGAGAAATTACTGCTGATGCCAATGTAATGTAAGTACAGCCTTAAATGCAGTGGTAGCGACTGGTATTAGGCTGAGGAGTGTGTGTACACTGAAGTATTTTTCTAGGGAATGGAATTTGACTCAGAAAATACTGTTAATACTGAAGTAATGTGTGAGCCTTAACTGCAGTAAAAGCGACTGGTAGCAGGCTTATTAATAACACTTCATAACTTATAAAATGTATGTTCAAAACGTTTACTGGCATGTTAATCGTTTTTTGTGAGGTACTTGGTGATAAAACTTATTGGGGCATGATTTTTACCACATGGCTAACTTTTGTTTCTGCATAGAAACAGTTAACTGAGCTTCCCCACTGTGTAATATGAGTGGGAGGGGCCTATTTTAGCGCTTTTTTGAGCAGTAAAAATTCAGTCACAATCTTCCTACTTCATCCTCCATGATCCAGGACGTCTCTAGAGAGCCCAGGGGTCTTCAAAATTCATTTTGAGGGAGGTAATCAGTCACAGCAGACCTGTGACAGTGTGTTTGACTGTGATTAAAACGTTAATTATTAAATTGTTATCCGTTTTTGGGTATTAAGGGGTTAATCATCCATTTGCTGGTGGGTGCAATCCTTTGCTAACTTAATACATTTACTGTGAAAAATTGGTTGCTATAACTAATTTGGTTCATTGTTATTTCAACTGTGACAGCTTTTTGTGCTTCTTAAAGGCACAGTAGCGTTTTTTATATTGCTTGTAAATTTATTTGAAAGTATTTTCCAAGCTTGCTAGTCTCATTGCTAGTCTGTTTAAACATGTCTGACACAGATGAATCTGTTTGTTCACTATGTATGAAGGCCAATGTGGAGCCCCATAGAAAATTGTGTACCAAATGCATTGATGTAACTTTGAATAAAAGTCAGTCTTTACATGCAAAGAAATTATCACCAGACAACGAGGGGGAAGTTATGCCGACTAACTCTCCTCACGTGTCAGTACCTTTGCCTCCCGCTCAGGAGGTGCGTGATTTTGAGGCGCCAAGTACATCAGGGAGGCCCTTACAAATCACTTTGCAAGACATGGCTACTGTTATGACAGAAGTATTATCTAAATTGCCAGAATTAAGAGGCAAGCGTGATAGCTCTGGGTTAAGGACAGAGCGCGCTGATGATGTGAGAGCCATGTCCGATACTGCGTCACAATTTGCAGAACATGAAGACGGAGAGCTTCATTCTGTGGGTGACGGATCTGATCCAGGGAGACTGGATTCAGAGATTTCTAATTTTAAATTTAAGCTTGAGAACCTCCGCATATTGCTAGGGGAGGTATTAGCGGCTCTGAATGATTGTAACACGGTTGCAATTCCAGAAAAATTATGTAGGTTGGATAGATACTATGTGGTACCGGTGTGTACTGACGTGTTTCCTATACCTAAAAGGCTTACAGAGATTATTAGCAAGGAGTGGGATAGACCCTGTGTGCCTTTTTCCCCTCCTCCCATATTTAGGAAAATGTTTCCTATAGACCCCACCACACGAGACTTATGGCAGACGGTCCCTAAGGTGGAGGGAGCGGTTTCTACTTTAGCTAAGCGTACCACTATCCCGGTGGAGGATAGTTGTGCTTTTTCAGATCCAATGGATAAAAAATTAGAAGGTTACCTTAAGAAAATGTTTGTTCACCAAGGTTTTATTTTACAGCCCCTTGCATGCATTGCGCCTGTCACTGCTGCGGCGGCATTCTGGTTTGAGTCTCTGGAAGAGGCCATTCGCTCAGCTCCATTGGATGAAATTATGAACAAGCTTAAAGCACTTAAGCTAGCTAACGCATTTGTTTCTGATGCCGTCGTACATTTAACCAAACTTACGGCTAAGAACTCCGGATTTGCCATCCAAGCGCGCAGAGCGCTATGGCTTAAATCTTGGTCAGCTGACGTGACTTCTAAATCTAAATTGCTTAATATTCCTTTCAAAGGGCAGACCTTATTCGGGCCCGGCTTGAAGGAAATTATCGCTGACATTACGGGAGGTAAGGGCCATGCTCTACCTCAGGACAGGGCCAAATTAAAGGCCAAACAGTCTAATTTTCGTGCCTTTCGTAACCTCAAGGCAGGAGCAGCATCAACTTCCTCCGCTCCAAAACAGGAAGGAGCTGTTGCTCGTTACAGACAGGGCTGGAAAACTAACCAGTCCTGGAACAAGGGCAAGCAGGCCAGAAAGCCTGCTGCTGCCCCTAAGACAGCATGAAGAGAGGGCCCCCTATCCGGAAACGGATCTAGTGGGGGGCAGACTATCTCTCTTCGCCCGGGCTTGGGCAAGAGATGTCCAGAATCTCTGGGCGTTGGAGATCATATCTCAGGGATATCTTCTGGACTTCAAAGCTTCTCCTCCACAAGGGAGATTTCATCTTTCAAGGTTATCAGCAAACCAAATAAAGAAAGAGGCGTTTCTACGCTGTGTACAAGACCTCTTACTAATGGGGGTAATCCACCCAGTTCCGCGAACGGAACAAGGGCAGGGATTCTATTCAAATCTGTTTGTGGTTCCCAAGAAAGAGGGAACCTTCAGACCAATCTTGGACTTAAAGATCCTAAACAAATTCCTTAGAGTTCCATCATTCAAAATGGAAACTATTCGAACCATCCTACCCATGATCCAAGAGGGTCAGTACATGACCACTGTGGACTTAAAGGATGCCTACCTTCACATACCGATTCACAAGGATCATTATCGGTACCTAAGATTTGCCTTCCTAGACAGGCATTACCAGTTTGTAGCTCTTCCCTTCGGGTTAGCTACGGCTCCAAGAATCTTTACAAAGGTTCTGGGCTCACTTCTGGCGGTACTAAGACCGCGAGGCATAGCGGTGGCTCCGTACCTAGACGACATCCTGATACAAGCGTCAAGTTTTCAAACTGCCAAGTCTCATACAGAAATAGTTCTGGCATTTCTGAGATCGCATGGGTGGAAGGTGAACGTGGAAAAGAGTTCTCTATTACCACTCACAAGGGTTCCCTTCCTAGGGACTCTTATAGATTCTGTAGAGATGAAAATTTACCTGACGGAGGCCAGGTTATCAAAACTTCTAAATGCTTGCCGTGCCCTTCATTCCATTCCACACCCGTCAGTAGCTCAGTGCATGGAAGTAATCGGCTTAATGGTAGCGGCAATGGACATAGTACCATTTGCGCGACTGCATCTCAGACCGCTGCAATTGTGCATGCTAAGTCAGTGGAATGGGGATTATTCAGATTTGTCCCCTCTACTAAATCTGGACCAAGAGACCAGAGATTCTCTTCTATGGTGGCTTTCTCGGCCCCACAAGTCCAAGGGGATGACCTTTCGCAGGCCAGATTGGACGATTGTAACAACAGACGCCAGCCTTCTAGGTTGGGGCGCAGTCTGGAATTCCCTGAAGGCTCAGGGATCATGGACTCAGGAGGAGAAACTCCTCCCAATAAATATTCTGGAGTTAGGAGCGATATTCAATGCTCTTCTAGCTTGGCCTCAGTTAGCAACTCTGAGGTTCATCAGATTTCAGTCGGACAACATCACGACTGTGGCTTACATCAATCATCAAGGGGGAACCAGGAGCTCCCTAGCGATGTTGGAAGTCTCAAAGATAATTCGCTGGGCAGAGTCTCACTCTTGCCACCTTTCAGCATTCTACATCCCAGGCGTGGAGAACTGGGAGGCGGATTTTCTAAGTCGCCAGACTTTTCATCCGGGGGAGTGGGAACTTCATCCGGAGGTCTTCGCTCAACTGATTCATCGTTGGGGCGAACCAGATCTGGATCTCATGGCGTCTCGCCAGAACGCCAAGCTTCCTCATTACGGATCCAGGTCCAGGGACCCGGGAGCGGCGCTGATAGATGCTCTAGCAGCCCCTTGGGTTTTCCAGATGGCTTATGTATTTCCACCGTTTCCGCTGCTGCCTCGACTGATTGCCAAGATCAAACAGGAGAGAGCATCAGTGATTCTGATAGGGCCTGCGTGGCCACGCAGGACCTGGTATGCAGACCTAGTGGACATGTCGTCCTGTCCACCATGGTCTCTGCCTCTGAGGCAGGACCTTCTAATTCAGGGTCCTTTCAACCATCCAAATCTAATTTCTCTGAGGCTGACTGCATGGAGATTGAACGCTTGATTCTATCAAAGCGTGGCTTCTCGGAGTCGGTTATTGATACTCTAATACAGGCCAGGAAACCTGTTACCAGAAGAATTTACCATAAGATATGGCGTAAATATTTGTATTGGTGCGAATCCAAGAGTTACTCATGGAGTAAGGTTAGGATTCCTAGGATATTGGCTTTTCAACAAGAGGGTTTAGAAAAGGGCTTATCCGCTAGTTCGTTAAAAGGACAGATCTCTGCTCTGTCTATTCTTCTACACAAGCGTCTGGCAGAAATTCCAGACGTTCAGGCTTTTTGTCAAGCTTTGGCTAGGATTAAGCCTGTGTTTAAGACTGTTGCTCTGCCGTGGAGCTTAAACTTAGTTCTTAATGTCCTGCAAGGTGTTCCATTTGAACCCCTTCATTCCATTGATATTAAGCTGTTATCTTGGAAATTTCTGTTTTTGATGGCTATTTCCTCGGCTCGAAGAGTCTCTGAGTTATCTGCCTTACATTGTGATTCTCCTTATCTGATTTTTCATTCAGACAAGGGGGCCTAGTTATCAAGCCGTCAACCTCAAATACGCTGGAATTCCGCAGCGTATTTGTGGCGAGGCTGATTCGCCTTAGTTATCAAAGGCTCAAGACCGGCAAAAGTAGAATTTTGTGACGTAAACTTCGATCCGCCGGAATCAGTCCGACACAGATCGATTCTTACGACACTCCAGATGTTCCGCACACAAGTGCGGCACAATCTCACTACTTTTGCTAGTTATCAAAAAACTAGCAGGTACGCTCGGCACTTTTACGGCCCAGCGTACCTGGTTTTCAAAGCGCCAGCCTGGAGGTGGCGGATCCCATAGGAATCAATGGGAGTCTGACCATAGCGAAAGTACAAGTTCGCTGCTGCCCGACATCCCATTGATTTCTATGGGAGCTGTCTGCACCTAACACCCTAACATGTACCCCGAGTCTAAACACCGCAAATCTGTCCCCCCTACACCGCCGCAACTAAATAAAGTTATTACCCCCTAAACCGCCGCTCCCGGAGCCCACCGCAACTATAATAAATGTATTAACCCCTAAACTGTCGCTCCCGGAGCCCACCGCAACTATAATAAATGTATTAACCCCTAAACCGCCGCTCCCGGAGCCCACCGCAACTATAATAAATATATTAACCCCTAAACCGCCGCTCCCGGAGCCCACCGCAACTATAATAAGTGTATTAACCCCTAAACCGCCGCTCCCGGAGCCCACCGCAACTATAATAAATGTATTAACCCCTAAACCGCCGCTCCCGGAGCCCACCGCAACTATAATAAATGTATTAACCCCTAAACCGCCGCTCCCGGAGCCCACCGCCACCTACATTATACCTATTAACCCCTATCCTGCCCCCTATACCGCCGCCCTCTATAATAACGTTATTAACCCCTAAACCTAAGTCTAACACTAACCCTTATGCCCCCTTTACTTAAATATTAATTAAATAAATCTAAATAATATTTCTATTATTAACTAAATTAATCCTATTTAAAACTAAATGCTTACCTGTAAAATAAACCCTAATATAGCTACAATATAAATAATAATTATATTGTAGCTATCTTAGGATTTATTTTTATTTTACAGGCAACTTTCAATTTATTTTAACTAGGTCCAATAGCTAATAAATAGTTATTAACTATTTAATAGCTTACCTAGCTAAAATAAAGAGAAATTTACCTATAAAATAAAAACTAACCTAAGTTACAATTACACCTAACACTACACTATACTTTAATATATTCCATCAGCCAATCAGATTTTTCCTTCCTTAATTCCGATTGGCTGATAGAATCCTATCAGCCAATCGGAATTGAGGGGACGCCATCTTGGATGACGTCCCTTAAAGGAGCCTTCATTCGTCGGTGAAGAAGGATGTTCCGCGGCGGCGGAAGGAAGATTTAAGACCCAGCTTGGAAGATGACATCGCCCGGATCGAAGACTTCTTCAGCGCCGCCTGGATGATGACTTCATCGGATGGAAGATTTCTTCAGCGCCCCTTGGATGATCACTTCTGCCGGTCCGGATGTCCACTTGGGTTCCATCGCTGCTCGGCTGAGTGAAGACGATTCAAGGTAGGATGATCTTCAGGGGATTAGTGTTAGGTTTTTGTAAGGGGGGTTTGGGTTAGATTAGGGGTATGTGGGTGGTGGGTTTTAATGTTGGGGGGGGGTTGTATTTTTCATTTACAGGCAAAAGAGCTGAACTTTTGGGGGCATGCCCCCACAAATGGCCCTTTTAAGGGCTGGTAAGGTAAAAGAGCTTTGAACTTTATTTAATTTAGAATAGGGTAGGGCATTTTTTTATTTTGGGGGGGTTTGTTATTTTATTAGGGGGCTTAGATTAGGTGTAAGTAGCTTAAAATTTTTGTAATATTTGTAAAATGTTTGTAGCTTATTTTTTTATTTTCTGTAACTTAGCTTTTTTATTTTTTGTACTTTAGTTAGTTTATGTAATTGTATTTAATTGTAGTTATTTGTAGGTAGTTTATTTAATTAATTTAATGATAGTGTAGTGTTATGTTTAATTGTAACTTAGGTTAGGATTTATTTTACAGGTAATTTTGTATTTCTTTTAGCTAGGTAGTTATTAAATAGTTAATAACTATTTAATAACTATTCTAACTAGCTAAAATAAATTGAAAGTTACCTGTAAAATAAAAATAAATCCTAAGATAGCTACAATATAATTATTATTTATATTGTAGCTATATTAGGGTTTATTTTAAAGGTAAGTATTTAGTTTTAAATAGGATTAATTTAGTTCATAATATAAATATTATTTAGATTTATTTAATTAATATTTACGTTAGGGGGGCGTTAGGGTTAGTGTTAGACATCAGTTTAGGGGTTAATAAATTTATTACAGTGGCGGCGTCGTAGTGGGGGGCAGGATAGGGGTTAATAAATTTATTATAGGTGGCGACGGTGTAGGGGGGGCAGGATAGGGGTTAATAGTTTTAATATAGGTTGTGGTGGGTTCAGGGAGCGGCGGTTTAGGGGTTAAACTATTTATTTAGTTGCGACGAGGTGCGGGATCAGCAGGATAGGGGTTAATAATTTTATTATAGAGGGCGACGGTATAGGGGGGGCAGGATAGGGGTTACTAGGTATATTGTAGGTGGCGGTGGGCTCCGGGAGCGGCGGTTTAGGGGTTAATACATTTATAAGAGTTGCGGCAGGGTTTTAGGAGCGGCAGTTTAGGGGTTAGTAACTTTATTGAGTTGCGGGAGGCTCCGGGGGCGCCGGTATAGGGGGTAGAACAGTACAGTTTAGTGTGGGTGCTTAGTGACAGGCTAGCAATAAAGCTGGGAAAAAGCCGAAGAGCAGCGAGATCGGATGAGTGATAACTCTCACAGTCCGCTGCTCATCGCCCCGCGGCTTTTTGACAGCTTTATTTGATAACTTAGGCGAACGTATTCAAGGTCCGCGGCGGCGAAGGTAGGCGAGCTTAGGCGGACGTATTGGGCCGGCGAAGCCAGAAAAGTAGACGGCTTGATAACTACCCCCCAAGGTAGTTCTGCGTACTAAACCTGGGTTCTTACCTAAGGTAGTTTCTAACAGGAATATCAATCAAGAGATTGTTGTTCCATCATTGTGTCCTAACCCTTCTTCAAAGAAGGAACGACTTTTGCATAATCTGGACGTAGTCCGTGCCCTGAAGTTCTATTTGCAGGCAACTAAAGATTTTCGTCAAACTTCTTCCCTGTTTGTCGTTTACTCTGGACAGAGGAGAGGTCAAAAGGCTTTGGCCACCTCTCTCTCTTTTTGGCTTCGTAGCATAATACGTTTAGCCTATGAGACTGCTGGACAGCAGCCTCCTGAAAGAATTACAGCTCATTCTACTAGAGCTGTGGCTTCCACCTGGGCCTTTAAAAATGAGGCTTCTGTTGAACAGATTTGCAAGGCTGCGACTTGGTCTTCACTTCACACTTTTTCAAAGTTTTACAAATTTGACACTTTTGCTTCTTCGGAGGCCATTTTTGGGAGAAAGGTACTTCAGGCAGTGGTTCCCTCCGTTTAAAGTTCCTGCCTTGTCCCTCCCTTCATCCGTGTACTTTAGCTTTGGTATTAGTATCCCATAAGTAATGGATGACCCGTGGACTGACTACACTTAACAAGAGAAAACATAATTTATGCTTACCTGATAAATTTATTTCTCTTGTAGTGTAGTCAGTCCACGGCCCGCCCTGTCTCTTAAGGCAGTTCAAAATTTTTTAATTTAACTCCAGTCACCACTGCACCCTATGGTTTCTCCTTTCTCGTCTTGTTTCGGTCGAATGACTGGATATGACATGTGAGGGGAGGAGCTATATAGCAGATCTGCTTGGGTGATCCTCTTGCAACTTCCTGTTGGGGAAGAGATATAATCCCATAAGTAATGGATGACCCGTTGACTGACTACACTACAAGAGAAATAAATTTATCAGGTAAGCATAAATTATGTTTTCGAGCAGTTTCTTCTCAATCTCTGAAACTGACCGAAAGGGATATTACGAACCCAAGACTTATGATGTCCACTGTCAGCTGGAAGATAACCGTTACTGTCAGTTTCTTTCCTGTACAGTTTAGTTAATATCTTGTCATCTTCGTGGAAGAGTACAAGATCCAAAAATTCTATTTCCTCAGGATTTGTTTTGTGTGTGAAGGACAGATTCATTGAGTTAGCATTTGCCAAGTTCACAAATTCATTAATAGAGTCTTCACTACCCTTCCAAATGAGTATAATATCATCACTGAATCTGCCCCACCACACAATATTGTCCTTGAATCGGTTGTTGTTATAAATACATTGATCCTCCCAGTATCCCATATAGAGATTGGCATAGCTGGGGGCCATAATGGTCCCCATTGCTGTACCACTAATTTGGAGGTAGTGTTCGCCCTCAAATTCAAAATAATTTCTCTCCAAAACAAATTTAGCACTATTTGCAATAAATGTTTGTAGTTTGTCAGAGAAATTGGTTTTCTCCCTTAGTGTATGTCTGAGTATCTCGATTCCTTTTTGGTGGGGTATGTTTGTATACAATGCTGATACATCCATAGTGACCCATCTATATTCAGAATCCCATTTTATTTGTTCAATCTTTTTAATGGTGTCCATAGTATCTTTAAGGTGAGATTTAAGTTGAGGGTCAGTTTTAGAGATTGAGAAGAAACTGCTCGAAATTAGAAGACTATGATAAGGAATCTAATTTATTAAAACAACAATTTGCAAGTAAAAACTACAATGCAAAGATTATAAATACTGCATATATAAAGGCTAGAAATTTAAACAGAGAAGATCTTTTAGCAAAAAATCAGGAGGAAATACGAGAAACTAAGAGCATAGAAAAAAACTAATAATACTAAGAGAAAAACAAGGGATCCAGGTTTCATCACCACATATAATGAGGCCGCCCCCGAAATCAAACAAATTCTAAAAAAATATTGGCCGGTCCTGAAACAGGACAAATTTTTAAAGAAGAATCTAGGGGATTGCCCTACAGTAACTTTTAGAGAATAAATCACTAAAAAACATACTTGCCCCCAGCAAACTAAAAAGGAAAAATGATAAAAAAACCTGGCTAGAAAGTAACAGTCAAGGATTCTATAAATGTAACCGCAAAAATTGCGAAGGCTGTGCACATGCATATAATAAGAACAAACCAACACATGTGGTCCAATCCAAATCCAACAACAAAAGCTGCAAAATAAACACTTTAACTAACTGTAAAAGTGAGTTTTGTGTTTATTTATTAGAATGCAGCTGTGGACTCCAGTATATCGGTAGGTCCAAAAGAGTCTTTAAAACTAGACTATTAGAGCATATTAAAAATATTGAAGCTTGTTTCACAGGACATAACCTTTCGGACCACTACAGAAAATACCATCAGAAAGATCCAAAATGTTTAAAAGGAACGATCCTTGAACATATCCCACAAAATCATAGCGGGGGAGACAGAGTTAGAACATTGAGGCAAAGAGAAACTTACTGGATACATGCTTTTAACACCTTGCATCCAGGAGGACTCAATAAAGATGTAGATATTGTAGCATTTCTATAACAACAATCTTTAGAATCTATAAAATATAGATGCTGTGTGCCATAAAAAGTCCTTACAGCATCACTGCAGGCTCATATATACATACATATATTCATTTATATATATATGGATGTGTGTGTATGTATACATATATATGTTTATTTTCTTATATACATTTTTTAGAGATTTTTTATATATCTTTAGAAGCTACTTATAGATTACATCCTTGGTGGAAAATAAAACAAATTAAATCATCTATAAAAACCACTTAGAGATCAATTTTATGAAATATGAATTGATTGATCATACAAAAGAGATGATAATAGACTACATATAGGGCTTTTCGTTGTTTATAATTACCAGTAATACAATTTGTTAGACAAACCTTTTTTCCCAAGTGAGTCCACTAAAGAAAAAACTTAAAATCACCTCCGGTTTAACATGGAGGAGAATATTTTTGGTTTGTGTATAACATATTCTCATGGAAAGTAAACAATTTTGGAGACATTTTTATATCTACACAAATGTTCATATTAATATCATACAACGCAAGGATAGAGTTAATTTGATGTCCGATCAGACAATGAATCATCGAGAGTACTTCCAATACCTCTTTAATTACTTTTATATGTATTTAGATGCCAGTATAAACATGCGACATATTTGAACATAAAACACTTAATTAGGATAAAAAGTTTTTCTAGTAAGATCTACATTACATTATAATGAAATTTTTAAATATGTGACATTGGAAATAATCTGAACTTTTTCCGTGTACAATTTTTTTCACACTGAAAAATACCCCGGATGATAACAGGGGTGTAACACAATGGACCAATGAATGAGCAGCCGGTTCACACACCCACCCTCCCCGCTAAGCGGGAGTTTTTAAAATGGCCACAACAGACCAGATTCAACAATGCCTCTGAGGAAGAAGTTTTAAACTTTGAAACGCGTAAGGCTGAGTGTTGAATCTTGCTGCTCATCCTTAAAGACTATTTTATGTACACCATAGATTACTCAAGTGGAAACTTTTATCACAGTGTGGGACTACGGTCCTTTTATTGAGATGTTATATTGATACCTCATACAAACTGAGGTCCCGTTTGGGAGTATCATTCTCGTGCTGTAAATAAATTCGTGTTACCTTTTAAACAGTATTATGCTATGTGCCGTGTTTGTTTCCTCTATATTATACGTTGGAGTTATCAAAGAAACAAAGAACGGTTGCCGACAACAACATTGGAGAGCCCAGGAAGTGGAGAGAATTGAAATAAACTACGCGCTGTGGCTCCAACTGACAAACAGAAAATCTATCTGGGACAACGCACAGGATCGCAAGCTTGCTACTGGAGGATCAGTGCTGGGGCCTGGTACATCCACAACGCCCGCTCCTTACCTCATATGATTGAGGTCACCCAATGTGAGTAGCCTGTGAAGCCATTTGGGATTGTTGCTATTCTATGTCTGCATTGCTGAACGTTCATTTTTGAAGATAAAACACCCTTGCTCATTTAAGACTTGACCAACATATTTGGGAACTACATATTCTCTATACATTATCCACTGCAATATCGAAATAACAGCTGATAAATTTAATTTATATGTGTTCATTCACTTCCTACTCTGTATATGTAAACATTGTAGCAATGTGCTCTTTTTAGGAATCATTGTCCAATACATTCATGCAATTAATTTGTTACATTAGGTGTATTGAAACAGTACACTATATACTGTGAGATCAGTGCTGTGGAGTGAACTCCTCTTTGTTTTGTTTTATACTAATACGGTTTGTTCACCTGTAAGGGTAGTGTGACCATACTTTTCCGTTCACTCCAGCAGCTTATCTCGTATAGGTGTTAATATATTCTTTGCGCCTCCAGTGTGGCCTACACCTAGGTGTAGCTCACATTACGAAAACCCTTTTCTTCTGAACAATATATATATATATATAAATTAAATATTTTATATGTGAAGGAATGTAAAATATGAGTAACATGCTTCGGATTCAGAGCTTTAGGTCTAACTTAGGTTATCCTAAGGCGATTTATTGAAATATATAATATGAGATATAAATATAATATGACATATAAATATAATAAGAAAAATATATGAATAATTATTCATTATTATAGCTACTGTAAAATATACATATATATTCTATGTATTTTCTAGAATTTTTTAGTACATCTTTAATAATTATTTTAATTCATTATTACTAATAAAAAAACAGTTTCTATAATAATTAATATTTTCTTTCATGTAATTAGCAAGAGTCCATGAGCTAGTGACGTATGGGATATACATTCCTACCAGGAGGGGCAAAGTTTCCCAAACCTCAAAATGCCTATAAATACACCCCTCACCACACCCACAATTCAGTTTTACAAACTTTGCCTCCCATGGAGGTGGTGAAGTAAGTTTGTGCTAGATTCTACGTTTATATGCGCTTCGCAGCAGGCTGGAACCCGGTTTTCCTCTCAGAGTGCAGTGAATTTCAGAGGGATGTGAAGAGAGTATTGCCTATTTGAATACAATGGTCTTCCTCTAGGGGATCTAGTTCATAGGTTCTCTGTTATCGGTCGTAGAGATTTTTTCTCCTACCTCCCTTTTCAGATCGACGATATACTCTTATATACCATTACCTCTACTGATTCTCGTTTCAGTACTGGTTTGGCTATCTACTATATGTAGATGAGTGTCTTAGGGTAAGTAAGTCTTATTTTTTATTTTTTTGACACTCTAAAGCTATGGTTGGGCACTTTATTTGTAAAGTTCTAAATATATGTGTTTAAACTTATATTTGCCATGATTCAGGATAATCAGTATTCCTTATTTCAGACAGTCAGTTTCATTATTTGGGATAATGCATATGAATAAATATTTTTTTCTTACCTTAAAAATTGACTTTTTTCCCTGTGGGCTGTTAGGCTCGCGGGGGCTGAAAATGCTACAATTTATTGCGTCATTCTTGGCGCAGACTTTTTTGGCGCAAAATTTTTGTCATTTCCGGCGCCCTAATTGACGCCGGAAGTTTGTTCGTGGTTGCGTCATTTTTTGACGTACATGTGTTCAGACGGGATTTTTTTTTGCGCCAAAAATGTGGGCGTCATTTTTTTCGGCGTCACAAGATGTGGAGTCATATTTGGCGCCAAAAATATGGGCGCTGTACTTGGCGCCAATAATGTGGGCGTCATTTTTGGCGCCAAAAAATGTGGGCATCATTTTTGTCTCCACCTTTTTTTCACATTATTTCAGTCTCATTTTTCATTGCTTCTGGTTGCTAGAGGCTTGTTCATTTTGGCATTTTTTCCCATTCCTGAAACTGTCCATTAAGGAATTTGATAATTTTGCTTTATATGTTGTTTTTTCTATTACATATTGCAAGATGTCTCAACCTGACCCTGGATCAGAATCTACTTCTGGAAAGACGCTGCCTGATGCTGGTTCTACCAAAGTTAAGTGCATCTGTTGTAAACTTTTGGTAACTGTTCCTCCGGCTGTAGTTTGTGATAACTGTCATGATAAACTTTCTAATGCAGATTGTGTTTCCATTAGTAATAATCCATTACCTGTTGTTGTTCCTTCAACATCTAATGTTCAGGATGTCCCTGCTAATGTAAAAGAATTTGTTTCTAAATCTATCAGGAAGGCTCTGTCTGTTATTCCTCCTTCCAGTAAACGTAAAAGGTCTTTTAAAACTTCTCATATTTCACATGAATTTTTAAGTGACCGCCATCATTCTGACTTATCTGTTTCTGATGAGGATCTATCTGGTTCAGAAGATTCTGCCTCAGATATTGACACTGATAAATCTTCATATTTATTTAAGATGGAGTTTATTCGTTCTTTACTTAAAGAAGTGTTAATTGCATTAGATATGGAGGAGTCTAGTCCTCTTGATACTAAATCTACTAAGCGTTTAAATTCATTTTTCAAATCTCATGTAGTTATTCCAGAAGTTTTTCCAGTTCCTGATGCTATTTCAGAAGTAATTTCTAGGGAATGGAATAGTCTGGGTACTTCATTTACTCCTTCTCCAAGGTTTAAGAAATTGTACCCTGTGCCATCTGATAGATTAGAGTTTTGGGACAAAATCCCTAAAGTTGATGGGGCTATCTCTACTCTTGCTAAACGTACTACTATTCCTACGGCGGATAGTACTTCCTTTAAGGATCCTTTAGATAGGAAACTTGAATCCTTTCTAAGGAGAGCTTATTTATGTTCAGGTAATCTTCTTAGACCTGCTATTTCTTTGGCTGATGTTGCTGCAGCTTCCACTTTTTGGTTAGAGGCTTTGGTGCAACAAGTGTCAGACCATAATGCTTATAGCATTGTTAAACTTCTTCAACATGCTAATAACTTTATTTGTGATGCCATTTTTTATATCATTAGAATTGATGTCAGGTATATGTCTTTAGCTATTTTAGCTAGAAGAGCTTTATGGCTTAAATCTTGGAATGCAGATATGACTTCTAAGTCAACTTTGCTTTCTCTTTCTTTCCAAGGTAATAAATTATTTGGTTCACGGTTGGATTCTATAATTTCAACTGTTACTGGGGGGAAAGGAACCTTTTTGCCTCAGGACAAAAAATCTAAAGGTAAATACAGGGCTGCTAATCGTTTTCGTTCCTTTGGTCACAATAAGGAACAGAAGCCTGACCCTTCCCCTAAAGGAACGGTTTCCCTTTGGAAACCTTCTCCAGTCTGGAATAAATCCAAGCCTTTTAGAAAGTCAAAACCAGCCCCCAAGTCCACATGAAGGTGCGGCCCTCATTCCAGCACAGCTGGTAGGGGGCAGGTTACGATTTTTCAAAGATATTTGGATAAATTCGATTCACAGTCTTTGGATTCAGAACATTGTTTCACAAGGGTACAGAATTTGGTTTCAAGGTAAGGCCACCTGTGAGAAGATTTTCTCTCTCTCGCATTCCAATAAACCCAGTGAAGGCTCAGGCATTTCTGAAATGTGTTTCCGACCTAGAGTTGGCTGGGGTAATTGTGCCAGTTCCAGTTCTGGAACGGGGTCTGGGGTTTTACTCAAATCTATTCATTGTACCAAAGAAGGAGAATTCCTTCAGACCAGTTCTGGATCTAAAAATATTGAATCGTTATGTAAGGATACCAACATTCAAAATGGTGACTATAAGGACTATTTTGCCTTTTGTTCAGCAAGGGCATTATATGTCTACAATAGACTTACAGGATGCATATCTTCATATTCCAATTCATCCAGATCACTATCAGTTTCTGAGATTCTCTTTTCTAGACAAGCATTACCAGTTTGTTGCCCTTCCATTTAGCCTAGCAACAGCTCCAAGGATCTTTTCAAAGGTTCTCGGTGCCCTTCTCTCTGTAATCAGAGAACAGGGTATTGCGGTATTTCCTTATTTGGACGATATCTTGGTACTTGCTCAGTCTTTACATTCTGCAGAATCTCATACGAATCAACTTGTGTCGTTTCTTCAAAGACATGGTTGGAGGATCAATTTACCAAAGAGTTCATTGATTCCTCAGACAAAGGTAACCTTTTTGGGCTTTCTAATAGATTCAGTGTCCATGACTTTATCTTTAACAGAAAAGAGACGTCTGAAGTTGGTTTCAGCTTGTCGAAACCTTCAGTCTCAATCGTTCCCTTCGGTAGCTTTGTGCATGGAAATTCTAGGTCTCATGACTGCTGCATCGGACGCGATCCCCTTTGCTCGTTTTCACATGAGATCTCTTCAGCTTTGTATGCTGAACCAGTGGTGCAGGGATTATACAATGATATCACAAATAATATCCTTAAATCCCAATGTTCGATCTTCTCTAACTTGGTGGTTGAATCACCATCGTCTAATTCAAGGGGCCTCTTTTGTTCGTCCAATCTGGACTGTAATCTCAACATATGCGAGTCTTTCAGGTTGGGGAGCTGTATGGGGATCTCTGAACAGCGCAGGGGGTTTGGGAATCTCAGGAGGCGAGATTACCAATCAACATTTTGGAACTCCGTGCGATTTTCAGAGCTCTTCAGTTCTGGCCTCTTCTGAAGACAGAATCGTTTATTTGTTTTCAGACAGACAATGTCACAACCGTGGCGTATGTCAATCATCAAGGTGGGACTCACAGTCCTCAAGCTATGAAAGAAGTATCTCGGATACTTGTATGGGCGGAATCCAGCTCCTGTATAATTTCTGCGGTTCACATCCCAGGTGTAGACAATTGGGAAGCGGATTATCTCAGTTGCCAGACGTTACATCCGGGCGAATGGTCTCTTCACCCAGAGGTATTTCTTCAGATTGTTCAAATCTGGGAACTTCCAGAAATAGATCTGATGGCCTCTCATCTAAACAAGAAACTTCCCAGGTATCTGTCCAGATCCAGGGATCCTCGGGCGGAAGCAGTGGACGCGTTGTTGCTTCCTTGGAATTATCATCCTGCCTATATCTTTCCGCCTCTAGTTCTTCTTCCAAAAGTGATTTCCAAAATTCTAATGGAACGTTCGTTTGCACTGCTGGTGGCTCCAGCATGGCCTCACAGGTTTTGGTATGCGGATCTCATTCGGATGGCCAGTTGCCAACCTTGGACACTTCCGTTAAGACCAGACCTTCTATCTCAAGGCCCATTTTTCCATCAGGATCTCAAATCATTAAATTTGAAGGTATGGAAATTGAACGCTTGATTCTTAGTCATAGAGGTTTCTCTGACTCAGTAATTAATACTATGTTACAGGCTCGTAAATCTGTGTCTAGGAAGATTTATTATCGAGTCTGGAAGACTTACATTTCTTGGTGTTCTTCTCATAAATTCTCCTGGCATTCTTTTAGAATTCCTAGAATTTTACAGTTTCTTCAGGATGGTTTAGATAAAGGTTTGTCTGCAAGTTCTTTGAAAGGACAAACCTCTGCTCTTTCTGTTCTTTTTCACAGAAAGATTGCTAATCTTCCTGATATTCATTGTTTTGTACAGGCTTTGGTTCGTATCAAACCTGTCATTAAGTCAATCTCTCCTCCTTGGAGTCTTAATTTGGTTCTGAGGGCTTTACAGGCTCCTCTGTTTGAACCTATGCATTCTTTGGATATTAAATTACTTTCTTGGTAAGTTTTGTTCCTTTTGGCCATCTCTTCCGCTAGAAGAGTTTCTGAATTATCTGCTCTTTCTTGTGAATCTCCTTTTCTGATTTTTCATCAGGATAAGGCGGTGTTGCGGACTTCATTTCAATTTTTACCTAAGGTTGTGAATTCTAACAACATTAGTAGAGAAATTGTTGTCCCTTCATTGTGTCCTAATCCTAAGAATTCTCTGGAGAGATCTTTACATTCTTTGGATGTAGTAAGAGCTTTGAAATATTATGTTGAAGCTACTAAAGATTTTAGAAAGACTTCTAGTCTATTTGTTATCTTTTCTGGTTCCAGGAAAGGTCAGAAAGCTTCTGCCATTTCTTTGGCGTCTTGGTTAAAGTCTTTGATTCATCATGCTTATGTGGAGTCGGGTAAATCCCCGCCTCAAAGGATCACGGCTCATTCTACTAGGTCAGTTTCTACTTCCTGAGCTTTTAGGAATGAAGCTTTGTTGATCAGATTTGCAAAGCAGCAACTTGGTCTTCTTTGCATACTTTTACTAAATTCTACCATTTTGATGTTTTCTCTTCTTCTGAAGCAGTTTTTGGTAGAAAAGTGCTTCAGGCAGCTGTTTCAGTTTGATTCTTCTGCTTATAATTTCATTTTTTTTCATTATTAAGATTATTGTGGATTATTTTCAGCGGAATTGGCTGTCTTTATTTTATCCCTCCCTCTCTAGTGACTCTTGCGTGGAAGTTCCACATCTTGGGTATCTGCTATCCCATACGTCACTAGCTCATGGACTCTTGCTAATTACATGAAAGAAAACATAATTTATGTAAGAACTTACCTGATAAATTCATTTCTTTCATATTAGCAAGAGTCCATGAGACCCACCCTTTTTGTGGTGGTTATGATTTTTTTGTATAAAGCACAATTATTTAAATTCCTTATTTTTGATGCTTTCGCTCCTTTCTTATCACCCCACTTCTTGGCTATTCGTTAAACTGAATTGTGGGTGTGGTGAGGGGTGTATTTATAGGCATTTTGAGGTTTGGGAAACTTTGCCCCTCCTGGTAGGAATATATATCCCATACGTCACTAGCTCATGGACTCTTGCTAATATGAAAGAAATGAATTTATCAGGTAAGTTCTTACATAAATTATGTTTTTTAATATTTCAGATTTTTATAACGCGCCTTAAGATAACTATTTTTTCATGTGCACTGACCCGACACTGCGTTAGACCTAAAACGCAAAACCCGAATCGTGTTTCACATATTTTACATTCCTATGTTCTTCAAATAGACAAAATGGAATCTGATAATATTAATGTAAAATATATATCTATAGGAATATATATGTACAGGTATGTGTGTATGTATATATATATATATATATATATATATATATATATATATATATATATAAATATGTATTTAAAATAAAAATAACATATTCCTGTATTTTAAGAACATTGGAATGTGAAATATTTATAGTTACTACAAAGTAAAACACATTACTAAATATTATTTTAGAATTCTTGTTTAGACACTTTGCACATATATTATAGCCCCTTGCAGTCAAATACATGGCCAAATACATGAACCCTTATTACTATTACTTTAAATATTAAATTAATATTTATTAGGGATGCACATTCAGATCTTTCGTGAGGATCCGAATACGAAAATAAACAGCGACTCATGCCCTTCGGATATTTTCGTAGCCAGATTGATTCTTGTAAAAAATCCCCACTATAAGATCTGGATTTGCAGAGATCTTAGTGTGGGGATCTATTACAGGAATCAATCCTGCTACAAAAATATCTAAAGGGCGTGAGCTGCTGCTTACTTCTGCATTCGAATCCTCACGAAAGATCCGAATGTGCATCCCTAATATTTAAATGAATAATTTTTATCAGATAGTATTTATATGAATGTAACATATTTTAATGTATTTATGTTGTGTTTGGCGAGAGATCTTCAGTTGTACTAACCGGATGTGCGTTCATTTAGATTGGGCTCAAGTGAACGCGTTTACTTTCATCTTCTTATATGCATGCAAATTAATGCGCCTGCAATATTCTGATATTGCTTGTGCGCAAATGTTAGCACAACACTTGTAATCTAGACCTAAAAACATTTTAAAAGAATAGTATTGAGGCTATTCTCTGCCTCCATATGGTAATGGATGCTGCCATGTCGAAATCTGTCAATGTATTCCAGTGCTAACATGTTTGCACATCTGCAGCAACTCTCCTTCAGATACCTGCAGTGTTACCCAGGTTCCATAATGGCAGGACCCTTTATTAGAGGGAGGTGCATGAAATGTATTTAGTGTTTAGTATCCCTTTAAGGGTGTGGGTATGGGGGCATGCATAAAGAGGGGACAATGTTGAATGGGTAGGTGAGTGCCTGATGAGTGCACTAAAGAATAATGAATACCTGGTGGGTGCAGTTAAACTATTTTCATCATTCTATATTTAGTATTTGAAGCATCACATACATTTAGGGTGTTACATTCAGTTTCAAATGTGTAATTAACACAAAAAAAAAGTTAAACAATGGAGTTTACCATAAGAATTAGTTTTTAGGTTATTTGGTTTATTGGATCAATCACATTATCTTTCAATTCCCAAATATGCTTATGTCTTTAGTGCCCTTGCAAAAACAAACTAAGATATACATTTATAGAAATGTATTGTCTAGTCACTTCACATTTTGTCATAGATTAATGCAATGTATTTACAGGGAGTGCAGAATTATTAGGCAAATGAGTATTTTGACCACATCATCCTCTTTATGCATGTTGTCTTACTCCAAGCTGTATAGGCTCGAAAGCCTACTACCAATTAAGCATATTAGGTGCTGTGCATCTCTGTAATGAGAAGGGGTGTGGTCTAATGACATCAACACCCTATATCAGGTGTGCATAATTATTAGGCAACTTCCTTTCCTTTGGCAAAATGGGTCAAAAGAAGGACTTGACAGGCTCAGAAAAGTAAAAAATAGTGAGATATCTTGCAGAGGGATGCAGTTTCATTCAAAATAGTCAACAGGGTCGCAAGAAGCGTGTGGAAAAACCAAGGCGCAAAATAACTGCCCATGAACTGAGAAAAGTCAAGCGTGCAGCTGCCAAGATGCCACTTGCCACCAGTTTGGCCATATTTCAGAGCTGCAACATCACTGGAGTGCCCAAAAGCACAAGGTGTGCAATACTCAGAGACATGGCCAAGGTAAGAAAGGCTGAAAGACGACCACCACTGAACAAGACACACAAGCTGAAACGTCAAGACTGGGCCAAGAAATATCTCAAGACTGATTTTTCTAAGGTTTTATGGACTGATGAAATGAGAGTGAGTCTTGATGGGCCAGATGGATGGGCCCGTGGCTGTATTGGTAAAGGGCAGAGAGCTCCAGTCCGACTCAGACGCCAGCAAGGTGGAGGTGGAGTACTGGTTTGGGCTGGTATCATCAAAGATGAGCTTGTGGGGCCTTTTCGGGTTGAGGATGGAGTCAAGCTCAACTCCCAGTCCTACTGCCAGTTTCTGGAAGACACCTTCTTCAAGCAGTGGTACAGGAAGAAGTCTGCATCCTTCAAGAAAAACATGATTTTCATGCAGGACAATGCTCCATCACACGTGTCCAAGTACTCCACAGCGTGGCTGGCAAGAAAGGGTATAAAAGAAGAAAATCTAATGACATGGCCTCCTTGTTCACCTGTTCTGAACCCCATTGAGAACCTGTGGTCCATCATCAAATGTGAGATTTACAAGGAGGGAAAACAGTACACCTCTCTGAACAGTGTCTGGGAGGCTGTGGTTGCTGCTGCACGCAATGTTGATGGTGAACAGATCAAAACACTGACAGAATCCATGGATGGCAGGCTTTTGAGTGTCCTTGCAAAGAAAGGTGGCTATATTGGTCACTGATTTGTTTTTGTTTTGTTTTTGAATGTCAGAAATGTATATTTGTGAATGTTGAGATGTTATATTGGCTTCACTGGTAAAAATAAATAATTGAAATGGGTATATATTTGTTTTTTGTTAAGTTGCCTAATAATTATGCACAGTAATAGTCACCTGCACACACAGATATCCCCCTAAAATAGCTATAACTAAAAACAAACTAAAAACTACTTCCAAAACTATTCAGCTTTGATATTAATGAGTTTTTTGGGTTCATTGAGAACATGGTTGTTGTTCAATAATAAAATTAATCCTCAAAAATACAACTTGCCTAATAATTCTGCACTCCCTGTAGATGTGTGTGAGTTGCACTATGCTCTTAGAATTAATTTACTCAAATTAGATTTTCATTGTAAATGCTATTATTTAGTATTATGTATGCTCTTAGGTAGAAGGTGGTATCATGTTCGTTATGTAAAAGTCCATTAGAACATTTTCTTCTTAAAAGGGAAGCTGCATTCTCAATAACCCCCCTCAGGAGATATTAACCCATGATTCCTTATTAAGATAAAAGGAGTCCCACTGGGACCCTTACCTTCTTTCGTTAACATTACATTCACATTCTTACCGGAATCTACGCCGTGGAACAGGAACACGGCCCTTCAAGTGTGACAGATGATAGCCTCACTTCTGACATGGACTTGAGCTTGAGTGAAGAAAGGTAGGCAGCGAAACTCGTCAATGCTGATTACCAAGGAGCTGTTAATATGAGTCGGGAAGGGTTCACAGGAAAACTCTCCCTGCATCTCCGGACTTTAACTTTCTTCCATGCTCTCACTGAGAGGCTGACAGGATTACTTAAAACTCCAGTCCCATTGCGAAGAGTACTACCCTTTATGAGAGACTATCAAACTTTTGACACTTCTCTGCCAACCTCCTGTGACGAAAGGCAAAGAATGACTGGGGGATGAGGGAAGTGGGGGAGGTATTTAAGCCTTTGGCTGGGGTTTCTTTGCCTCCTCCAGGTGGCCAGGTTCTGTATTTCCCAAAAGTAATGAATGCAGCTGTGGACTCTTCCCTTCAGAAGAAAATGAAATTATCAGGTAAGCATAATTTATGTTTTTTTCTTTCTCCATGAGATGTGATTTTCATTATTGCTTTGGTGTCTTCCCATCCATGTAACACGCGTAAAGGGACAGTCTACTCTAATATTGTCTACTTTTCTCTTGCAAGGTGTATCCAGTCCACGGATTCATCCTTACTTGTGGGATATTCTCATTCCCTACCGAAGTGGCAAAGAGAGCACACAGCAGAGCTGTCCATATAGCTCCCCCCTAGCTCCACCCCCCAGTCATTCTCTTTGCCGGCTCTGGCAGCAGGGCCTCTCTACGGGAGGGTAAAGTGAATGTGGTGTTAGATTTGTAGTTTTATATGCATTCCGAATAATCCATTTTACCGATGGGAGTGTATTAAATTGTTTACAAATACAGCCTTCGTTTTATTTTTTCATTTGAAAATAGCTGATTTTGCTCATTGTATCCTCACCGATACTGAACATTTCTGAACTTAAAATCTAGTTGCAAAAAAAAACATGAACAAGAAGGTTTAGATAAAATAATGCTCCCAGTGAGGGGCTGTGACAGAGAGGTACTAAAATTATAATTTTCCATTGTTCTCTAAGTACTGGCCTTCGAGTAAACTGTAATAAAGAAGATAAGGAGAACTTTGTGTAAATAAGTGGATAACATAATGAGGTATTCTCTCACTACAAGATCAGCCCACTGTATTGGGTTGGGGTTCCATTTAGCATTAGCAGTTATTTTATATACAAAAATATACCTAAAGGAAACACATTAGGGGAAACCAATTATTCAGTACACTGTCCCTTTAACTAACAAAAGAATTGTGCTTTCTACTTGCAACTAGGCAACTTTTATTTTACCCTAGATTTATACAATGGTACAGTGATGCATAATAAGAGAGGTGTCATTGTCTGGTGTAGATGTAGGTTCAAGGATTCAGTTTTATTACATTTTTAAGAAGAATAATGTAATCTGTGTTTGAAAGATGGTTCTTACTTATTAGCACTTTTCTCTGTCGTTATGCTTCAAAGGCCAAATGTAATCTGTTTAAAACCATGACAATTTACTTCACTTAAATGCTATAATGGAAGTTTTGAAGTATTTCTAGCTGTCCAAGCTGACTGGCTTTATTGCTCTTTTAACTGACATGCAATAAAGTTATAGTAGGTAGAAAATGTGCCGGTAATTATCCATCCCACAGCTTTCAAATAATACAGAAAACACTGAAGCTCATACAACTTGTACTTTCAGAAAGGCGTAATATATGCATTTATCATAATTCCTCAGCCCTAAAATGAACAAGCTGGCTCTGGTTTGTCAAGCGTTTTTCACACGTAGTATATCTGGCTAACTCAGTTTAGCATTGATAGCAGCATACACTTACAGGGTTTATCCCTCACAATACCACAAAAGATGTCATATCTGTATATTTTCATTGGCATATTGATTCCTGTAGTTATATTATGTAGTTTTAAACTGATGTTGAAGCACTTTGTGCATAAAAATGTAATTATTTTTATTTCTTCTGGCATGTCCTCTAATGAAAATTAACTGGGCATATTAAGCTAGTTAAAGAGCTTCAAACAAATTGTAACCCCCATTAAAAGCCATCTACTTTAAAATACACATGGTTCAGTAGGAAATAAAATGAATGTGTTAAGACATGCTAAAATGACAAGTATAGTGAAACTTACTCATTTTCTCCTACACAGTATTGCACACCCAAACTGCTATATTTTCCAGTATACTATGCAAGCACCCATAAATAATTTACCGTTTTGAAGTTAGGTCACATTGCCATATCTCAATACCAGTTCCAAGCAAGCGATTGTTTAGTTATGTAGGCTGTAGATCTGACTAGATTTTATCATAGCGACCAGGGACATTAAACCCTAAATAAATGCTGGATAGAATAATGCATTCAAAGAAACAATTAGTCTGAGAATAACATGTAGATATATTTTTTAAAGTTTCATTAGCTGTTTAAATATTGACATCAGTGTAAAGTTTTAGTGTCTATAAAACAATGGAAGCTACGATGTTGTAACTTGGGTTATCCTCTCTGCTGTGGTCATTTATGGACAGTTAGAAATAGATCACTAGAGTGTGCAGCCAATGGCTGTGTGAAATATAACAGTATTCTAACAGGAACTAAAAAGCTCACAATTTCAGAATTAAATTACATGAAAAGGGGACAAAATAAATAATACAAGTATATTGCAGAGTTTTTTTATGTATATGATTTAAAATTTTACAATCCCATCTCAAAGTGTTTAAAGTGTCAGTAAACTTTAAAAATAATGTTATATTACATAATTTCCCCTATTCATTTTTTAAAAAAAAGCGCTGTTTCACAGACCTGCTCTCTGCTGAGCGAGTCTGTTATATTTACTCAGCGCATTGGGCCAGCTGTATAGTCACAGCCCGGCCCGACCGCGCCATAAGACTAAGTGCAGCTCGCTCCTGTCACAGGAGCGAGCTTCACTTAGTCTTATGGCGCTGTTGGGTCGGGCCGGGCTGTGACTATACAGCTGGCCCGATGCGCTGAGTAAATATAACAGACCCGTTCAGCAGAGAGCGGGTCTGTGAAACACGTTTTTTTTAAAAAAATGAATAGGGGAAATTATGTTTTAATAATGTTTGGCTAATATAATGTTATATAATTCTGCACTATGTGCAGAATTATATAACATTATTTTTAAGGTTTACTGCCCCTTTAAGCAATGTGCAATGTTTTGAAGCCTGATTTGTATTTGTTTTTCATTAGGGTGGTGACAGTCCATGAGCCATTATTCATGGGAAATACCACTCCTGACCACTAGGAGGAGATAAAGATTCCCAAAACCCCTTTAAAACCCTATACCACCTTAGTGGAAAATAGTTTTATCTTTGAATCCGCAGGAGGAAATTGAAGAATGAAGGTGCTCCAGATGTTCTTCAGAGAGAGGAATCCTCAGACCGATTTTAAGCCCAGTTTCCCCTCAGAGAGCTACTGTTTGACAGAGGGAATCTTTTGGAGTAAAGGGCAGTGGCACAATTACACCCAGTGGGAGTTAGTCACAGGCCTGCTACAGGTGTCGTGAGGACTGGTCCATAGCC
>NC_069503.1:554000843-554010768 GCF_027579735.1 Bombina bombina | reverse complement strand
ACCGGAAGTCCGAGTCCGCGGTTCGCGAACCGAAAATTTTAGGTTCGCGACATCACTATCAGCCAATAGGATTGAGCTTTCATCCTATTGTAATTTAGTGTTTATATTTTTGTAATTTAGATTATTGTATTTCATTAATTTAGTTTTTTTATTTTATTGTAATGTTAATTATTAGTGTAAGGCAGGTTAGCTTTTATTTTACAGGTAACTTTGTATTTATTTTAATTAGGTAGTTAGTAAATAGTTAATAACTATTTACTAACTAGTCTACCTAGTTAAAATAAATACAAACTTACCTGTGAAATAAAAATAAAACGTAAGCTAGCTACAATGTAACTATTAGTTATTTTGTAGCTAGCTTAGGTTTTATTTTACAGGTAAGTTTGTATTTAGTTTTAAATATGTTATTTAGGTAATAATTGTGTTTTATTTAGATTTATTTTGATTATATTTAAGTTAGGGGGTGTTAGAGTTAGGGTTAGGTTCAGGGTTACGTTAGGGTTAGACTTATGCTTAGAGTTACGTTAGGGTTAGGTTAAGGGGTTAATATATTTATGTAGTGTTAGTGATGTGGGAGGCCAGAGGTTTAGGAGTTAATAACTTTAGTATAGTGGCGTCGACATTGGGGGCGCCAGATTAGGGGCTAATAAGTGTAGGTAGGTGGCAACGATGTTTGGACCAGCAGATTAGGTGTTAATAACTGTAATATAGGTGGTGGTGATGTTAGGGGCAGCAGATTAGTGGTGTTTATATGTGTTTTTTATGTTAGGGTGTTAGGTTTAAACATAACTTTTTCTTTCTGTAATGTAATGTAGGTGGTGGAAATGTTAAGGGCAGCAGATTAGGGGTTAATAACTGTAATATAGGTGGTGGTGATGTTAGGGGCAGCAGATTAGTGGTGTTTATATGTGTTTTTTATGTTAGGGTGTTAGGTTTAAACATAACTTTTTCTTTCCCCATAGACATCAATGGGGCTGCGTTATGGAGCTTTTGTCTCTGCGATCGCAAATTGATGTCTATGGGGAAATCGTGCACGAGCACGTCAAAACACTGCTTGTATTTGGGTGAGGTATGGAGCTCAACGCAACCATATCGCCCGTACAAGCCAGGTTTTACAAAACCTGTAATAGCAGCGCTATAGGGAGGTGAAATACCGCCGCTTTTGTGGCTGTTGTTAATTCACCTATAGCACTCAAAACTCATAATCTAGCTGTAACTAAACAAGTGTAAAGTTTAAATATAATAAAACTTCATCTGAATTCTAATGTAATAAGAAATACAAAGCACAAAGTGAAAATGCAGCAGAACTCTCATGTCACACAGTGCAGTATTGTACTTTGCTTGTCACTCCACGTACAGAAATACAGGGAATGCCCCTTGGAGGCATTGGAGTTTAGCAAAATTTGCCTTTTAAGAATCTCTTGAGCTATCTTGCAGAGCTGGAGGATCATTTTACATAATCTCATCTGGGTGGCGAGCTATGTGGTATTTCAAGATCAGTTTTAGGAAATTGATGACTATCAATTTTAAGAGCTTTATTGTTTCACTTACAAAACATATTTTTACAATATTTTCTGATGTTTTGTTGGACATTTGCTGCTTATGCCCAGGTACACCATAATGTTAGATCCCTAATGTTAAATCCATCTGTAGAGATGCTCAGTTTTAGAGAGAAATTCAGACAACTGCAGGAAGTGTTATCAGCATTTAAACCTCCCTTCCCACATAGGGTAAACTATTTTAATACTTGACAATAGTCACACAAGGACAGGGTGGAATGGAGGGGAAGAGAAAGGAGGGAACCACAACACAGGATTAATATACTTGTGATGTCTTTTACTTCTGATTGTCTTTTTAAATTTAACATTCTTAGTTAGCCTTCTGTAGCATTTTTTTTAAATACTAATTTTAAATGAGACACCATGATTACTGATTGTCAAATTATATGTTACTTTTATCTTTAACTTTTAGCTATGCAATATTTGAAATCATTAGCTGTTAAGAGTGACCTGCAATTATCTTTTATCATATTTATACTTCTGTTTGATTGACTACTTCTAGTGTCAATGTTCAAGAAAATTCACGTGTATTTAAAATGACTAGAATGAAAACTTGCTATGTTTTAAAGAATTTATCATTCATATTAAAATCTTTATTTGTACTTGTATTTTATTTTGCACTGCATATCCATAACTACAAAACTCTCTGAAATCTATATCACAATATCTTCCCTTAATGGAAATTTTAAATAAGGCTTACATAGGCATATTCCTTTTTTCTACTTGTCTTCAAACTTCTAACTGGTGAATCTCAAGTTATTAAAAAAAATATGTCCCATTGGGTGTTGTAGGCGTGTCTAGGCACACCCTTATGTTAGGGCTGGTGCTGCCATTATGAGCACAAACTTAGTTATAGGAGGACACTCAGTAAGGCTACAAGCAGCACATTCAGGTGTTACTTGATGTGAGAATACTTTTAAGGGCAAACCTTTGAGATGGAGATGTTTCCTGGGCATCTTATATCGTTTGCAACAGTTGTGCCTAATAACCTCACTGGTTTTACTAAAGTGCACCACTGTCAACTCAACATTTTAATTCTATTTAGCAAGACAATTTAGGGGTCATTTATCAATTCGGAAGACCTAAGTAATCATCTGCATACATTTAGATTTTTTGCATTATTTTATGTGCACACTTTTCTGTTTACCATGAGAATTACAAAACAAAACAGTATCCAAAGAACATCCAGGTGTGGGAAAAAAATTCAGTTTGGTTCCAGTCCATATGTAAAAGGCAAACTTTATTGAGAAAATTCAGGGATAAAACATGTAGATAAAACTCTCAGCAGGAGAGACAAGTAGAGAAGTCTGACCGGTTTCGGCCCAGTGTGGCCGTAGTCATAGACAGTAACAGGCATGCAGGGAGTACACCCTATATACCTGTTAACCACTCCCCAGATGGGAGTGGTAACAAACTAACATGAATTGATAGAATTAAAAACAACTTGTAACCCTTAACTGTCCGGGAAAGGAGAATATAAAGGAATACATACAAAATATACAGAATATATATGCGCAATGAAGAAATATATATACACAGTATGATAGCATTAGAAGAATACATAGATATGATAACAATGGGCCTATACTTTACTACTAACTCTAAAGGTAATAAATAGACAAATAAACTAAATAATTAATAAAACAATTAATTAAATAAACTAAACACATGACCTCATCCAAGAATGTATTTCCTGTTTTTCAGTCTATTTTATCCTTCCTTTCTTCCCCTCTTCCAGAATTATAAATAAAATTATAAATAAAAATTAATACTTAATAATTAATAATTAATAGTTAACAGAGGAAGCCAGCTAGATGGTTGCTATAATGGAAGCTAAAATAGGCAGGGTTAAAGTGAAGGTATCAAGACGGATGCAGAAAAAAAATAGGGAGCATCTCTCCTATGTTTCCCAAGAAAGGGCTGTTTCTGCTCTATCTAAACATTTCTTGGAGGTATACATGGGAGATGTTGGAACCTTCAGGTGGCGGGCTATCGAGTCAGTATCCAGACCACCAAGGGGAGGTAATTTATTTCATATCCTCTCCAGGCAAGAGATTTACTGGATACACAGGCTCGGTAGCCTGGTACCTGAGGGTTTCAATTCGGAGTTTGACATTATAAATTACTGGCATAGATAGATCTGGCTAGCATCAAATATTAGATATAACATATTCTTTTTGATATAGTCTTTTTGATATCTACCACTCTATGGGCACTATGGCATCTCTATGGGTATATATGTATAAATAAACTATTTAAAAAAACAAATTTTAAAATAAAAAAAAACAACCTTAAATTAAAAACAATTTTAAATTAATTACTTATCCAATAATAAATGATTCTATTTTTATTATCTTAGGCTGGAGTATGAAGTAATGAAATGTTTATTTGACTTGATGGTTTTACAGGTCTTACTCATCTACTTATAACAATTGTGCTTTTTGTATATTAGAATTTATGAACAAGAGTTTGTATCTGATTAATTTACTATGTATTATAGATGTGTTTTGCTTTTTATATATATTTTTTTTCTGCATCCGTCTTGATACCTTCACTTTAACCCTGCCTATTTTAGCTTCCATTATAGCAACCATCTAGCTGGCTTCCTCTGTTAACTATTAATTATTAATTATTAATTATTAATTATTAAGTATTAATTTTTATTTATAATTCTGGAAGAGGGGAAGAAAGGAAGGATAAAATAGACTGAAAAACAGGAAATACATTCTTGGATGAGCTCATGTGTTTAGTTTATTTAATTAATTGTTTTATTAATTATTTAGTTTATTTGTCTATTTATTACCTTTAGAGTTAGTAGTAAAGTATAGGCCCATTGTTATCATATCTATGTATTCTTCTAATGCTATCATACTGTGTATATATATTTCTTCATTGCGCATATATATTCTGTATATTTTGTATGTATTCCTTTATATTCTCCTTTCCCGGACAGTTAAGGGTTACAAGTTGTTTTTAATTCTATCAATTCATGTTAGTTTGTTACCATTCCCATCTGGGGAGTGGTTAACAGGTATATAGGGTGTACTCCCTGCATGCCTGTTACTGTCTATGACTACGGCCACACTGGGCCGAAACCGGTCAGACTTCTCTACTTGTCTCTCCTGCTGAGAGTTTTATCTACATGTTTTATCCCTGAATTTTCTCAATAAAGTTTGCCTTTTACATATGGACTGGAACCAAACTGAATTTTTTTTCCCACACCTGGATGTTCTTTGGATACTGTTTTGTTTTGTAGTTACTGTGGAGTACAGGGACTCCACTTCCGTTCTTACGTCCTTACTGACACGGATTACAGCTGACTCGGATGATTCCAGCTGGCTTGAGAGAGGGCGTGCTGCATAGAGAGAGGCTGAGTAGTGCTGTTAGTGTGTGAGCATTGGTCTGCTGTGGACTGCTGAGGTTTGAACTACAGCAAGGACCTAGATGACAACGGGGTACCGCACTGTGAGTATGCTGATTTGGGCTTGTTTGTGATTTGTGGAATTGATCTGACAAAACCCGGCTCTTAACTAAGGAGGTGTGGAAGTGTGTGGAAAGTAAGCCTGATTAACGCTACAGATGTACTCGAGCTGACAGGCTATTATTACAACTACCGTTATATGTTTACAGGATTATCCGTCATACCACACTCTCCTATTAGTTTAATAAAGGGACATTTTGTGGGCACATTGTTTGCTTATGCTGAGCACGCTTGCTCTTGGAATATCGGCTGGCATTCAAAATAACCGCTTAAAGACTTTACATTCACAAAGCCCTATCAATACTCAAAGGAAGGTCACATGACCTGCTAGTTCTGACTGAGATTTTTTGTAAGCAAAGTGAATACGCTGTACCGCAACCTGGTTTGCCTGTTTCATAAAAATTACCTAGCATTTATATGTACATCTCAGTACTCTACACCTAACACTACATGTCGCGAGGGTGACAGCCTCTCCCAGCACACAATACTATACTGTCCTGGACTTTGTCTTGAGCAATACGGTTGCTCTTTTTACATGAGAATTACAGCTTTTCAGTAGGTTGATGTCATGGATAGCATTCCACAATTGTCACCCAACAAGTCATGAATACATAGGTAGTAAAGATGTTTAAACTTTAAAGTATAGTACACACACCATTTCAAACCATATGTCTCACAACATTTTTGCTCATCTTATCACAGGCTACCACATGCTTAGCTACTCTTTTTTTGTTCAATGTACCTTTTCATTGAACACTGTATAAAGAGCTCAAAGATTACATTTTTCTTCTAGATAGCAATGCTAGATTGACAGCACAAGCAACTTCTCCATATAGTTTAATACTGCTAAAATAAAGGTGCATATAACTTTTTGCATATTTCAAAAGTTTCATATTGCTTTATTGATGGGCAATAAATCCCATTGAGCTGGTTTGGGATTAAGTCTGATGACTATGCTAGCCATTCAATTATTTGAAACCCACGATGTTGTTCTTTTCTTATCTTCTTATCTTGCTGTAGGATGAAACCCTGGTCAATTTTCTTATACACTAGTGTGTATGGCTTGGTTCTCCAAAATACTCTGGAAGTCTTTTGGTTCATGGTGCCACTCACTCTTTGCAAGTCATCGACTCTGGATCTAAAAAAAGAGCCTCAGGCTGTCAAGTTTCCTCCTCCATATATTTAACCAGATAACATATTATAGGAAGTGTTTAATAAATGTGTTTTAGAATAATAGTAAAATTATCTCAAATCAGAAATCTTGCATTACAGGTATTTAGTATGATCATCTGTTGTGTCCCTCAACCAGCAAGATCTTGTATTTGAATTCTTCTAATTGTATGTGATCAGTTGTAACAATTTATGGAAAAGCATAATTTAAATAATTTTGTGTTCCTATAACTGAATGTTTCAGCACTTTGAATGTTATTGTTACATAAAGGGTTGATGTTAAAGGGATGTAAACACCAAAAATGTTATTATTTAAAAAGATAGATAATCCCTTTATTTCCCATTCCCCAGTTTTGCATAACCAACACTGTTATAGAAATATGCTTTTTACCTCTGTAATAACCTTGTATCTAAGTCTCTGTAGACTGCCTCCTTATCTCAGATCTTTTGACAGACTTGCATTTCAGGAAATTAGTGCTGACTGCATGAGCACAATGTTATTTATATGAAACACATGAGCTAACACCCTCTAGCTGTGAGAAACTGTCAAATGCATTCAGATAAGAGGTGGCCTTTAAGGGCTTAGAAATTAGCATATGAGCCTACTAAGGTTTAGCTTTCAACTAAGAATACCAAGAGAACAAAGCACATTTTATGATAAAAGAAAATTATATATTTTTTTTTAAAAATGACGTGCTATCTGAATCATGAAAGTTTAATTTGGACTTTACTATCCCTTTAACTAATTGTTCAGTAATCAAGTTCCATCATATGATTTCTTAAACTTTGCTGAGCTTTAGATTAATTTGATATCTGAAAAATCTACTAATTTCATGTATAAACTCAGTGAAAAAAGGATATCATTATAAATTATCCAAATGCAGTAAATAAGCCAAGAAGTCTTTTGCTAGTCTTCCAATACAAAAAAACCCATTATACTGTTTTGTCACTTAGATATATCTTTTCCAAAAAGCTAACATTGGCCCTGTCAAGCATCCATTAAACCTTCAAATGGTGAGGTCCACATATGAGATCACAGCAAGCACATCATAATGGTTACTTCTGAGAAGACCCTTAAAGCTAAGCACTTGGAAGGCACCCATCACTAATATCTTCAAAAGCAGAAGATTTTTTTGAGGCCTGTATAATATTATTTTGGTGTCATATAGCATTTTATATCTTCTTTAACTCAGTGATTGCTGCAGTCACATGTCTTGCGTTCAACTTCAAATGTATAGGGCTAGATTATGAGTGGAGCGCAAACCTTTGCGTCCGAGCAATATGGGGCATATGCAATACCGCTCGTATTATTAGTTGAATGGAAACGTGATCACGATTTCAGAGCACTGGTTAACTGTTTTGCAAAACTAAAAAGTTGCACAAAACACATCAAAAATACATTAAAAAGTATAGTTACACTCATAATAGAACAAAAAATAAAATTGCATACAAAAGTTAATAAGGCTCAAAAATATGAGATCTCAGGTGTTGAGATACATTCATATACATCTCTACAAATGGATGTGTATATCTATCTCTATCTATTTATATAAATATATATATATATATATATATATATACAGTATATATATATATATATATATATATATATACACACACAGAGAGAAGCACACTCACAGGAACAAACAACCGGCTTAATACCATAGTTAGCCTGTTCTATCATCTGGTATATATAATCTGGGTGCAGCTTCTTTTAGCCCAGAAATGCTTTTCATAGAGTAGAACTTTCCTGTAGTATATCAGTCTGATCCCGCCTATTCCGGTCATTCCAGCGCCAGAATACCAGGCAATTCCTCTCTGAACAAGCAACACCAGACTATCGTTTTGGCCTTCATTGGGCCTCGTCAGGGAGGTGTAGCCATATTCCTCTTAGCACACTGAGCAAGGAGTACACATCTGGATTCCCCATATATATACATACATATATATGTCTATATATGTGTACATATGTATTTATGTATTTATATGTATTAACAGACATAATGTATACACATATATGTATATATAAGTGCTTTGGAGCCCTTTGCAGTTAAGTAGATGAAAACATGTAATAGCATATTTATGCAATATTCATGTGTAATATGAACCCAAAAAACTCATTAATATCAAAGCTGAATATTTTTGGAAGTAGTTTTTAGTTTGTTTTTAGTTTTAGCTATTTTAGGGGGATATCTGTGTGTGCAGGTGACTATTACTGTGCATAATTATTAGGCAACTTAACAAAAAACAAATATATACCCATTTCAATTATTTATTTTTACCAGTGAAACCAATATAACATCTCAACATTCACAAATATACATTTCTGACATTCAAAAACAAAACAAAAACAAATCAGTGACCAATATAGCCACCTTTCTTTGCAAGGACACTCAAAAGCCTGCCATCCATGGATTCTGTCAGTGTTTTGATCTGTTCACCATCAACATTGCGTGCAGCAGCAACCACAGCCTCCCAGACACTGTTCAGAGAGGTGTACTGTTTTCCCTCCTTGTAAATCTCACATTTGATGATGGACCACAGGTTCTCAATGGGGTTCAGATCAGGTGAACAAGGAGGCCATGTCATTAGATTTTCTTCTTTTATACCCTTTCTTGCCAGCCACGCTGTGGAGTACTTGGACGCGTGTGATGGAGCATTGTCCTGCATGAAAATCATGTTTTTCTTGAAGGATGCAGACTTCTTCCTGTACCACTGCTTGAAGAAGGTGTCTTCCAGAAACTGGCAGTAGGACTGGGAGTTGAGCTTGACTCCATCCTCAACCCGAAAAGGCCCCACAAGCTCATCTTTGATGATACCAGCCCAAACCAGTACTCCACCTCCACCTTGCTGGCGTCTGAGTCGGACTGGAGCTCTCTGCCCTTTACCAATCCAGCCACGGGCCCATCCATCTGGCCCATCAAGACTCACTCTCATTTCATCAGTCCATAAAACCTTAGAAAAATCAGTCTTGAGATATTTCTTGGCCCAGTCTTGACGTTTCAGCTTGTGTGTCTTGTTCAGTGGTGGTCGTCTTTCAGCCTTTCTTACCTTGGCCATGTCTCTGAGTATTGCACACCTTGTGCTTTTGGGCACTCCAGTGATGTTGCAGCTCTGAAATATGGCCAAACTGGTGGCAAGTGGCATCTTGGCAGCTGCACGCTTGACTTTTCTCAGTTCATGGGCAGTTATTTTGCGCCTTGGTTTTTCCACACGCTTCTTGCGACCCTGTTGACTATTTTGAATGAAACGCTTGATTGTTCGATGATCACGCTTCAGAAGCTTTGCAATTTTAAGAGTGCTGCATCCCTCTGCAAGATATCTCACTATTTTTTACTTTTCTGAGCCTGTCAAGTCCTTCTTTTGACCCATTTTGCCAAAGGAAAGGAAGTTGCCTAATAATTATGCACACCTGATATAGGGTGTTGATGTCATTAGACCATACCCCTTCTCATTACAGAGATGCACATCACCTAATATGCTTAATTGGTAGTAGGCTTTCGAGCCTATACAGCTTGGAGTAAGACAACATGCATAAAGAGGATGATGTGGTCAAAATTCTCATTTGCCTAATAATTCTGCACTCCCTGTATATATATATATATATATATATATATATATATATATATATATACACACAGGTGGCCCTCGTTTTACAATAGTTCAATTTATACCATTTCAGAATAACAACCTTTCATGTGACTGCTATTGAAAA